>NC_091433.1:76403989-76626948 GCF_964237555.1 Oryctolagus cuniculus | reverse complement strand
AGTCCAGCTTCCTGCTGGGAAGGCAGCAGAAGATGACCTACATACTTGGGCCCAGCCACATATGTGGGAGACCCACTATGAGTTCCTATTTCCTGTCTTCAGCCTGATTTAGACTGGTTGTTGTGGCCTTTTGGTGAGTCACTCAGCACAGGGAAGATATCTTCTTCTGTCTCTCTCTCTCTCTCTAACTCTGACAAATACAAAAATAAATGTTTTAAAAAAACTCAAGAACAAACCAAATACAAAATTAGCTGACACCAAGAAATAATAAGAATCAGAGCAGAAATAAATATAATTGAATCAAAAAAGTACAAACGATCAACAAAACAAAAATAATCTCTATTTGAAAAGATAAATATAATAGCCATTAGGAAGAACAACAAAGAAAAAAAAGAGGGAAAAGATTGAAATAAAGTTAGAGATGTAAAGGACACTAGAACTGATACCGAAGATTTATAAAAGATCTTACGACAGTACCATGAACAATTATATGCTCTCTAACTGGAACACTTTGAAGACAGAAAGTCTTAGATACCTGTAAACTACCAAAATTAAATTATAAAAATATAGAAAATCTAAGCTGACCTATAAAATTAGATGAAGAATAATTAAATGTACACGATCAAAGGGAATCTAAGGACCTGATAGTTTTGCACAATTCTTCAACATATTTAAAGAGGAACTAACTCCAATACAATTGGAAATATTCCAAAAAATGGAAAAGAATGGGACTCTGTCAAACAGTTTTTATGAAGCCAACACCATTCTGATAGCAAAACCAAAGATACAACACACAGAATAACCTACAGACCAATATCATTGATTAACTTAGATGGAATTTTTCAACAAGATATTAGCAAACTAAATTCAAAATTACATTGAAAAGACCATTCATCACAATCAAGTGCAATTTATTTCTGTGATACAAGGATTGTTCAACATTCACAAATCAATAAACGTCATAAATCATATCAAAGAATGGGGAACAAAAACTATGTAATCATCTCAAAAGACACAAGGAAACATTTGATAGGACTGACCATATCTTTATAATAAAAATCTTCAACAAACTAAGTATAGAACTAACATACTTATGAGTAATGAAAACTTTATATGACAAGCCAACAGCCAAAAAGCTCTGAGACATTTCCACTCAGATTTGGAACAAAACTAAGATGCTTACTTCATCACTTTTATTCAACACAAGTATTGAAAGAATTGACAAGTAATGGCAAGAGTAATTAGAGATGAGAAAGAAACAAAGGGCATCAAAATTGGGCAAGAGGAAAAAAAAAGTCCATGTTTACAGGTGACACGATTTTGTACATGGAAACATGCTAAAAACTTCACCAAAAAGCTGCTAGAATTGGTATATCATTTCATTACAGTAGCAAGATACATAACCAACACGCACAAAATAACATTTCCATGTACCAATAATGATCTTGCTGAAAGAGAAATCAGGAACTAAATCCCAGTCACAATAGCTATTAAAAATGTAGACACTTAGGTTTACTGCAGCTCAGTTCACAATAGCTAAGACATGGAATCAGCCCAAATGCCCATCAACTCTCAACTGAATAAAGAAATTGTGGGACATGCACACTATGGAATAGTACACAGCGGTAAAAACAAAATGAGATTCGGTCATGTACAACAACATGGATGAATCTGGAAAACATCATACTTAGTGAAATAAGCCAGTCCCAAAGGGATAAATACCACATGTTACCCTGACCTGTGATAACTAATAGAGCACCTAAAAGGAAATCTGTATAAGTCAAATGACACTTTGAGAAGCAATGACTTGAGCAGCCCCTATCTTGACTGTTGAGGAAAATATATATATATATATATATGTATATGTATAAATATATTTATATATAATAATAATAATACTTGTTGAATTCTTAGCATAGAGTTAAACATATGTTTACAAAGTCAACTGAGAATAGATCTCAGTAAAATATAAGAGTGGGAATAAAAGAATGGGAATGGGAGAGGGAGAAGGAGGAGGGGTGGGACAGTGGATGGGAGGGCAGGAATGATGAGAAAAATCACTATATTCCTAAAGTTGTACTTACGAAATTCATGAAGTCTGTATTCCTTAAATAAAATGTTTCTTTGGGGGGGAAATAAACTTAAAAAAAATAGACAGGAAAAACTTAATCAAAGAAGCAAAATATCTCTACAATAAAATGTATATGACAGCAATGAAAGAAATAATTGAGGATACACAAAAAAAGAAAGATATTCCCCATTTGTGGGTTGGAAGAATTAATATAGTTAACATATCCATATGACCTAAAGCAGTCTGCACATTCAATGCTATCTCTATCAAAATACCAATGGGATTCTTTATAGAATTAGAAAAGTAATCTTAAAATTCCTATAGTACCACCAAAGACCCAGAATATGGAAACTGATCCTAAGGGAAGGAAATCAAGCTTGAGTAATCAATAATAGCATACTACAAAGCTATAGTAATAAAACAGTATGGTACTGGGATAAAAGCAGACATAAATTCATGGAGCAGACTAGAAACACTGTGATTTAATACCTATACTGAAACAAGATGATTTTAATAAAGGTGCCCAGAATATATATTGGGAATAGGATGGTCTTTTCAATAAATTGTGCTGGCAAAACTGGACATACATGTGAAAAAGGAAAAAAATTAGATTCTGTCTCTCACTATGTATAAAAGAAAACTCATGATGGATAAGTGACTTAAATTTAAGATATGAAACCATGAAATTACAAGAAAAATCCTAGGGGACACACTTCGAGCTGTTGGTATAGGCAATGTTTTCTTGAATAAGATGCCAAAAGCCCAGGCAACAAAAGAAAAATTGGACAAATGTGATTCTGTCAAACTCAGAAGCTTCGGCATAGCAAAGGAAACGATCAATACAGAGAAGAGACCTCCAACAAAGTGGCAGAAAATAATTATAAGCTACCTGGCAATTCATTAATATGCAAAATATATCAGGAACTCCAAACCCCCAACAGCAAAATAATATACAGCCCTATGAAGAAATTGGCAAACAACTCAAATAGACAGTTCTTAAAAGAAAAAAATCCAAATGACCAATAAATATATGAAACAACACTCAATATCACTGGCCATCAGGGAAATGCCAGTGAAAACCACCATGAAGTATATCACTGTCAGACAGCTGCTACTGAAAAGATAGAAAGTAACAAACGCCAGCCAGTATGTAGAGAAAGGGAAACTCTCATAGGCTGTCAGTCAGAATTTCAATTAGTACAGCCACTTTGAAAGTGGTGTTGAGATTTATTAAAGGCTATAAATAACACTGCCACACGCAAGATGGTGGAGTGGTGAGGGCACGCACCGGTAGTCCGGGAAAGTTTGGTTTAATAAAAGGGGAGTTGCGGTGGCCGCAGAGGGAAGAGCCGGGAAAGGATTGCATGGGAAACCCTTCTGGATGGAGCAGCCGTGAATCGGAGGACCTACTGGGAGAACAGGGTCGCCCACCGCGCGGAAGCCAAGTCACGGGACCGAGCCGCAGAAGCCCCAGGGTCTGCGCGCCAGTGCTCCAAGGGTAGTGCATGCCACACACACAACAGCGGGGAGACTTGGGACGCTCAGGGCTCCAAGTCCACACATCGGTGCTGGAAGGGGAGGTGAGCTCAATAACCCGAGACATTGGTGGGGAAACAGGGGTCAGAATCTAGAGGGGGGCCGGAAAGTGCAGCAAACTCACTACCAGAAAGAAGGAAAAAAAAAAAGCTTCGGGGTTTCTCTTCCCCCTAACCTTGCAAAGGTTACAAGGCTGCAAGGCTGGAAGAATTCCCAAGAGACAAAGAGCAGGCCTCCTCTCTGGATTTACATATCAATGGGGGAGAGCTAAGGAACTGAGTCACTACAATTCAGTAGCCTAGGCAACCCAGTGGGAGTCCAGAGGAGCCAAAGACTGGAAGCTAAATACCATCAATTCTGCACAGCCCTGCCCTGCGGTGTTACTTACCCCCCTGAATAAATAAAATAAATAAATAAATAAAAAGAGAGAGATTTACCACGCATAACCTGAGGGTGTCACCTTTGCACACCCTTAACCAGGAAGAACCAGGCAGAGCTCTCAGGCCGCACCCATCTCAAGCCTCCAAGGCTCCTCCAACAGCAGGCAGTCCACTTAACACGGACACAGTATAAAAAAAAAAAAAAAAAGAAAAAAAAAACGCACAGTGACACAAGAAGAATTAACTATGCCGAGTAACAAACACAGAAATAGAGGGAGCAAGATCAAGGATGACACTATGATGCCTCCAAATAAGCAAAACACCCCAAGCCAAGAGTATGAAGATGATGAGATAGAAGAAATGCAAGATATGGATTTCAAAAAATTTATGATAAGAACATTTAGAAGTTTTCAAAAGCAAATCCTTGAACTACAGAAATCCTTAATGGACAAGATTGAAAATCTCTCTCGTGAAAATGAAATTTTAAGGAAGAGTCAAAATGAAACTCAGAAACTAGTAGAACAGGAAAGTGTTATAGTGAAGAGAAATCAAAATGAAATGAAGAGCTCAATAGATCAAATGACAAACACATTAGAAAGCCTTAAAAACAGAATGGGTGAAGCAGAAGAGAGAATATCGGACTTAGAAGATAGAGCACAGGAAAACATACAGTCAAACCAAAGAAAAGAAGAGGAAATTAGAAATCTAAAAAATATTGTTGGGAATCTACAGGATACTATTAAAAAAACCAACATTCGAGTTCTAGGAGTTCCTGAAGGCATGGAGAGAGAGAAAGGATTGGAAGGCCTTTTTAGTGAGATACTAGCAGAGAACTTTCCAGGTTTGGAGAAGGACAGAGACATCCTAGTACAGGAAGCTCATAGAACCCCCAATAAACATGACCAAAAGAGATCCTCACCACGACACGTGGTAATTAAACTTACCACAGTGAAACATAAAGAAAAGATCCTAAAATGTGCAAGAGAGAAACGTCAGATTACTCTCAGAGGATCTCCAATCAGATTCACAGCTGACTTCTCAACAGAAACCCTACAAGCTAGGAGGGAATGGCGAGACATAGCACAGGTGCTAAGAGAGAAAAATTGCCAGCCCAGAATATTATATCCTGCCAAGCTCTCATTTGTGAATGAAGGTGAAATAAAGACCTTTCATAGCAAACAGAAATTGAAAGACTTTGTGGCCACTCGTCCGGCCCTGCAAAAGATACTTAAAGATGTGCTACACTCAGAAACACAGAAACACGGCCATCAATATGAAAGAAGGGAAAGGAAGAACACCTACCAGTAAAGGAGCATGGGAAGCTCAAAGCATATACTAGAAAATATCTCCGGGAAAATGGCAGGGCAAAGTCACTATGTATCAATAGTCGCATTGAACATTAATGATCTGAATTCTTCAGTTAAAAGACACCGTTTGGCTGACTGGCTCACAGAACACAACCCAACTATTTGTTGCCTACAAGAAACACATCTCTCTAACAAAGAGGCATGCAGACTGAAAGTGAAAGGTTGGAAAAAGATATTCCATGCCAACAGAAACCAAAAAAAAGCAGGTGTAGCCATATTAATATCAGACAAAATAAACTTTAATACAAAAACTGTTAAGAGAGACAAAGAGGGACACTATATAATGATTAAGGGTTCAATTCAACAGGAAGATGTAACTATTATAAATGTATATGCACCTAATTACAGGGCACCGGTCTATTTAAAAGATATGTTAAGGGACTTAAAGGGAGATTTAGATTCCAATACAATAGTACTGGGGGACTTCAATACTCCACTCTCAGAAATAGACAGATCATCCGGACAGAAGATCAACAAGGAAACAGCAGATTTAATTGACACTATTGCCCAAATGGATCTAACAGATATCTACAGAACTTTCAACCCTACATCTACAGACTTCACATTCTTCTCAGCAGCGCATGGAACCTTCTCTAGGATTGATCACATACTAGGCCATAAAGCAAGTCTCAGCAAATTTAAAAGAATTAGAATCATACCATGCAGCTTCTCAGACCACAGTGGGATGAAGCTGGAAATTAGCAACTCAGGAAACCCCAGAAAGTATGCAAACACATGGAGACTGAACAACATGCTCCTGAATGAACACTGAGTCATTCAAGAAATCAAAAGAGAAATCAAAAACTTTCTGGAAGTAAATGAAGACAACAACACAACATATCAAAACTTATGGGATACAGCAAAAGCAGTATTGAGAGGCAAATTTATAGTAATAGGTGCCTATATCAAGAAATTGGAAAGGTACCAAATAAATGAGCTTTCAGCGCACCTCAAGGACCTAGAAAAACTGCAGCAAACCAAACCCAAATCTAGTAGGAGAAGAGAAATAATTAAAACCAGAGAAGAAATTAACAGGATTGAATCCAAAAAAAATTACAAAAAATCAGCCAAGCGAGAAGCTGGTTTTTTGAAAAAATAAACAAAATTGACACCCCATTGGCCCAACTAACTAAAAAAAGAAGAGAAAAGACCCAAATCAATAAAATCAGAGATGAAAAAGGAAACGTAACAGCAGACACCACAGAAATAAAAAGAATCATCAGAAATTACTACAAGGACCTGTATGCCAGCAAACAGGAAAACCTATCAGAAATGGATAGATTCCTGGACACATGCAATCTACCAAAATTGAACCATGAAGACATCGAAAACCTAAATAGACCCATAACTGAAACAGAAATTGAAACAGTAATAAAGGCCCTCCCAACAAAGAAAAGCCCAGGACCAGATGGATTCACTGCTGAATTCTACCAGACATTTAAAGAAGAACTAATCCCATTTCTTCTCAAACTATTCAGAACAATCGAAAAAGAGGGAATCCTCCCAAATTCTTTCTATGAAACCAGCATCACCTTAATCCCTAAGCCAGAGAAAGATGCAACACTGAAAGAAAATTACAGACCAATATCCCTGATGAACATAGACGCAAAAATCCTCAATAAAATTCTGGCCAATAGAATACAACAACACATCAGGAAAATCATCCACCCAGACCAAGTGGGATTCATCCCTGGTATGCAGGGATGGTTCAACATTCGCAAATCAATCAATGTGATTCACCACATTAACAGACTGCAGAAGAAAAACCATATGATTATCTCAATTGATGCAGAGAAAGCATTTGATAAAATTCAACACCCTTTCATGATGAAAACTCTAAGCAAATTGGGTATAGAAGGAACATTCCTCAATATAATCAAAGCAATTTATAAAAAACCCACAGCCAGCATCCTATTGAATGGGGAAAAGTTGGAAGCATTTCCACTGAAATCTGGCACCAGGCAGGGATGCCCACTCTCACCACTGCTATTTAACATAGTTCTGGAAGTTTTAGCCAGAGCCATCAGACAAGAAAAAGAACTCAAAGGAATACAAATCAAGAAGGAAGAAGTCAAACTATCCCTCTTTGCAGACGATATGATTCTGTACTTAGAGGATCCAAAGAACTCTACTAAGAGACTATTGGAACTCATAGAGGAGTTTGGCAAAGTGGCAGGATATAAAATCAATGCACAAAAATCAACAGCCTTTGTATACACAAGCAATGCCATGACTGAGAAAGAACTGCTAAGATCAATCCCGTTCACAATAGCTACAAAAACAATCAAGTACCTTGGAATAAACTTAACCAAGGACGTTAAAGATCTCTACGATGAAAATTACAAAACCTTAAAGAAAGAAATAGAAGAGGATACCAAAAAATGGAAAAATCTCCCATGCTCATGGATTGGAAGAATCCACATCATCAAAATGTCCATTCTCCCAAAAGCAATTTATAGATTCAATGCAATCCCAATCAAGATACCAAAGACATTCTTCGCAGATATAGAAAAAAATGATGCTGAAATTCATATGGAGGCACAAGAGACCTCGAATAGCTAAAGCAATCTTGTACAACAAAAACAAAGCCGGAGGCATCACAATACCAGACTTCAGGACATACTACAGGGCAGTTGTAATCAAAACAGCATGGTACTGGTACAGAAACAGATGGATAGACCAATGGAACAGAATTGAAACACCAGAAATCAATCCAAACATCTACAGCCAACTTATATTTGATCAAGGATCTAAAACTAATTCCTGGAGCAAGGACAGTCTATTCAATAAATGGTACTGGGAAAACTGGATTTCCACGTGCAGAAGCATGAAGCAAGACCCCTACCTCACACCTTACACAAAAATCCACTCAACGTGGATTAAAGACCTAAATCTACGTCCTGACACCATTAAGTTATTAGAGAACATTGGAGAAACCCTTCAAGATATTGGCACAGGCAAAGAATTTCTGGAAAAGACCCGGGAGGCACAGGCAGTCAAAGCCAAAATCAACTATTGGGATTGCATCAAATTGAGAAGTTTCTGTACTGCAAAAGAAACAGTCAGGAGAGTGAAGAGACAACCGACAGAATGGGAAAGAATATTTGCAAACTATGCAACAGATAAAGGGTTAATAACCAGAATCTACAAAGAGATCAAGAAACTCCACAAAAACAAAACCAACAACCCACTTAAGAGATGGGCCAAGGGGCCGGCGCCGCGGCTCACTAGGCTAATCCTCCGCCTAGCGGCGCCGGCACACCGGGTTCTAGTCCCGGTCGGGGCGCCGGATTCTGTCCCGGTTGCCCCTCTTCCAGGCCAGCCCTCTGCTGTGGCCCAGGAGTGCAGTGGAGGATGGCCCAGGTGCTTGGGCCCTGCACCCCATGGGAGACCAGGAAAAGCACCTGGCTCCTGGCTCCTGCCATCGGATCGGTGCGGTGCGCCGGCCGCAGCGCGCCGGCCGCGGCGGCCATTGGAGGGTGAACCAACGGCAAAGGAAGACCTTTCTCTCTGTCTCTCTCTCTCACTGTCCACTCTGCCTGTCCAAAAAAAAAAAAAAAAAAAAAAAAAAGAGATGGGCCAAGGACCTCAATAGACATTTTTCAAAAGAGGAAATCCAAATGACCAACAGACACATGAAAAAATGTTCAAGATCACTAGCAATCAGGGAAATGCAAATCAAAACCACAATGAGGTTTCACCTCACCCCGGTTAGAATGGCTCACATACAGAAATCTACCAACAACAGATGCTGGCGAGGATGTGGGGAAAAAGGGACACTAACCCACTGTTGGTGGGAATGCAAACTGGTCAAGCCACTATGGAAATCAGTCTGGAGATTCCTCAGAAACCTGAATATAACCCTACCGTTCGACCCAGCCATCCCACTCCTTGGAATTTACCCAAAGGAGTTTAAATTGATAAAGAAAAAAGCGGTCTGCACCCTAATGTTTATTGCAGCACAATTCACAATAGCCAAGACCTGGAACAAACCTAAATGCCCATCAATAGGTAGACTGGATAAAGAAATTATGGGATATGTATTCCTTAGAATACTATACCGCAGTAAGCAACAACGAAATCCAGTCATTTGCAACAAAATGGAGGAATCTGGAACACATCATGCTGAGTGAAGTAAGCCAGTCCCAAAGGGACAAATACCATATGTTCTCCCTGATCGGTGACAACTGACTGAACACCAAAAAGGAAACCTCCTGAAGTGAAATGGACACTATGAGAAATGGTGACTTGATCAGCATAGCCCTGACTGCTAATGGACAACTTAATACATTATCCCTCATAGTATTTTTTTTTGTCTGTTCTACTTAATATGACTGGTTTAATTCTGTAATTATCACACAGTTATTCTTAAGTGTTGAAAATTAACTGAAATGTGATCCCTGTTAAACATAAGAGTGGGAATAAGAGAGGGAAGAGATGTATAATTTGGGACATGCTCGGGCTGACTTGCCCCAATTGGTAGAGTTGGAAACATACCAGGGGATTCCAATTCAATCCCATCAAGGTGGCATGTACCAATGCCATCTCACTAGTCCAAGTGATCAATTGCAGTTCACAATTGATCATAATGAAAGGACTAAGAGCCAAAGGGAGCACATAAACAAGTCTAGTATCTGCTAACACTAACCGATAGAATAAATAAAGGGGAGAGTGATCCAACATGGGAAGTGAGATACTCAGCAGACTCATAGAATGGCAGATGTCCTAAATAGCACTCTGGCCTCAGAATCAGCCCTGAAGGCACTCGGATCTGGCTGAAAAGCCCATGAGAGTATTGGAGGCATGGAAAGCCAAGACACTCTGGCAAAAAGATCTCTGTGAGTGAGATCCCAGTGGAAAGAACAGGTCTTCAAAGAGGGAGGTGCCTTTCTCTGAAGGGAGGAGAGAACCTCCACTTTGACTATGACCGTGTCTAAACAAGATAAGAGTCGGAGAACTCAAGGGGCTTCCATAGCCTTGGAAACTCATGACTGGTGCATAGGGAGATTACTGATGCCATAAACAGGAGTGTCAATTTGTAAAGTCAACAACAGGAGTCACTGTGCACTTACTCCTCATGTAGGATCTCTGTCCTTAATGTGCTGTACACTGAGGCTTAATGCTATAACGAGTACTCAAACAGTATATTTCACTTTGTGTTTCTATGGGGGAGCAAACGATTGAAATCTTTACTTAATGTACACTAAACTGATCTTCTGTAAAAAAAAAAATTATCAATTCCCAACTTGACTCTCACTGGGATTAAACATGACAATAGGTCTGATCTGATTTCATCATCATTTAAAAAAAATCATCTATTATTTTTCACTTTTTGTTTCTCTGTGGGAGCAAACTGTTGAAATCCTTACTTAAGGTATACTAAGCTGATCTTCTGTATATTAAGATAATCGAAAATGAATCTTGATGTGAATGGAAGTGGAGAGGGAGTGGGAAAGGGGAGGGTTGTGGGTGGGAGGGACGGTATGATGGGGGAAGCCATTGTAACCCATGAGTCGTACTTTGGAAATTTATATTCATTAAATAAAAGATAAAAAAAAAATAACACTGCCACACAATCCAGCAATCCCACGATTTGGTATATATCCAAAAGTCATCATCATTGTTATGTAAGGGGCACCTGTTCCACCATGTTTGCTGCAACACTGTTCACGATAACCAAGATATGGAATCAATCAAAGTAGCCATCATCAGATGAATGGGTAAAAAATATGGTATATATGGACAATGGAATATTATTTAGCCATAAAAATAATGAAATCCTGCCATTTGCAGCAAAATGAATGGACATGGAAGACATGTTAAGTGAGATAAGCCAAACCCAGAAAGACAAATATCACATTTCCTCAATGTGGGTGGTTAAAACAAATAAAACCAAAATACCCCTCAATCTGAACACAGAATATTGATTATAAGAGGCTGAATGGAATGACAGGGATACAAGGAGTTTGAATAAAAAGAAATGTAGTATAAACTGGGTGTATTTTGTAGACTGCAACAAACACAGCACACTAAAATAAGATGCAAACAATAGGGGAAGGTGGTTGTGGGGTATGTAGGAACTCTGTAGAAATTCACAGTTTTTGTTTTCTAAGTTCAAAGCTGCTCTGAGATGAAAAGGTTAAAAAAGAAAAAGAAAAAGAGTGATGCTCATATTTTATAGCCTTTACATGCTATGATTTACTAGCATTTGTTTCTCAGTTGTATCAGAGAAAATCTGTTCATTAAGTATTTCCATGCCTGTGATAAAAGGATAGAAACATAATTGAAATTTAAAAGCTTTTGTAAAGAAAATAGATAAAAGTATTCTCTGAATGAGTAGCTTATTTAATAGAATCCATATCTAGGAAAATGAAATTAAATGAATGGCATTTTCCAATTTGCATTTCAAAAAAATAAAATTGGTCAAAGAGACCTTTCTTCATGCATTTTGAGGACAGACATTTTCAGGAAATAAAAAGCAATTCCAAGGTCTACAGCTACCAAAGTTGTCATTTTGCCTTTTAATAAGCCCTGAAAGAAAGAAAATCAAAACACCTGAGGCCTTTGGGCAATCCTCACCATAAAATGTCATTATGAACTTAGAGATGTATTAAAAGTGGCAATGATTTACCGAATCCTTGTAAACATTCTAACAAAGTGAACCATATAAATACAAATTAACTAAGTTCATCCCAACTGAACTACCAATAATTCTACTTTTTTGGAAAAATGTTTTATGAAAGATTAGTTCATGATGACATTTAGAAAATTAGTAAGACCACATTCCTATCTGAATTCTCTTTACCATATTGAAATAAAGTCTCCAGAAACTTTGAAAACACACACTGTAGTATCACATTGTGCCTCAAGGTTTGAGAGTTAAGTATAATACAAGTATTATAGTTGATACTAGTTTTGCCTCCTCAAGGTCATGTTCAATTTTAGGAACCCATAGTTTCTGTATAGCCTTTTCCTTGATTAACTTATGATTTAAGGAATGAATGTTATTTTAGCTTTTCTGATGCTGATAGTAATTAATTTGTTTAAAAATCTAACATTAGCTGTACTACAAACTGGTATCAAACTCATTTTTGCAAACTTTGCAAAGTAATCTAAGTAGAAATAAAGAAACAAATAATCAAATAAATAAAAAAGCAGAATTAAGGTATTCACATTTTTCCTTCATGTTCTTCACTTCCATTTAGTTTACTTTGCAGAGAGAGGTGAGTAGGGCTGTCAGTCAGAGAGAAATGTTTCCTTCTGACAAAGCGAGCTGGTCCTTACAAGATGGAACAGACAGGGCAGAAACTCCACTCAGCATAAATCTTATTTTCCTTGGTTTAATTTTTCCTTAGGATTTTTGATACATTGACATCAAAGAACTTCCTGTGAAAAACAATGGAGAGACTGTCCAGAAGAGATGGTGCTTGATGTGCAGTAACATCTTGACAGTAGGGACTCCATTTTGGAGCACCTGAGACTCCATCTTGAGAAAGCACCCCCTCCCCCATACACACACGCTGTGAGACTCTGGTCTAAAACTATGACCTAAAACACTCAGATAATAGCAGTCCATTATATCACACTTGGCAACCTGCATCACACTTGGCAAAACACAGAAACTCCCTTGCATGATTGCTCAGGCTTATAAACAGATAGGCTGCCCCCAGTAAATGATAAAATGGTAATTTCTCTATATCCCACATATGATTTAAGCCAATACTTTATAGATTATAACTGGTATTGCTAAGATTATAATTGATATTAGCCTTGCATAGGCTTTAAGTCAGTTTGACCCTAGTAATCATGTATCCCCCTCACCCTGCTCCTCATAACCATGTATTCCTCCCCACCTTTGTTGTTTTTGCCATTACAAACCCTGTTGCTTTGAGCTTTGGGGTCTAGAGTTCTTTAGGGCATGAGCCCATTCTCCACCACTGGCAATAAAGGACCATCAAATTTTTCAATGTGTAGTGCTCCTTTGTTTGTACTCACTCAGGTACAACAGATGTCTTTATTGGCTCCAAGATATTATATTTGTTTATGGATTTATTTGAAATTTCTACAAATATGTATTATGCTGAAACATACAAGAAAATCTGAATATTCAAAGGATGCTAATTGCATTGCTATCTTTATAGGCCTGCACTACATGATGAATCTACACAAACTGACATGAAATATTTTCAGACACAATTCAGTTTTCTTATTTCAAGACATCTAAGGGATTTTAAGAGACCAACGTTTTACCTTTAATGTTCCAGGTCTTTGTGGTCATTAGAAGAAAAATCAGAATCTGGACTTATATACCAGCTACTTGTGTTACTATGTATGCTTTCATTCATTTAGCAGTAACCAAGTTTTACAAAATATTCAGATGAAAAATGGAAATCTCAAGAGCCTATGTTTTAATATTAGTATAGTGTGCCATACTTAGAGTTCAAATGGGAAACAGCCAGGTACAGACATCAGTAAGCACTCGTTAATGCCAAAATATATTCTCTTTATTCTTTTGTTTCCATGTGATTTTTATCTTTTCTTGTTCCAGATTGATGCTGTGATTTTTGCTATTGCTTGCCATGAAATTCATTGTGTGCCAATAGGTGAACAAAGAGAGCTCATTTTATTATTATTTTTATTGTCCAGCTTTAAGAGGTCTGGTAGCTTTGCTTTTAATTAATCAAATGAAATGGCAGATTTCTCCAGCACTAACCTGTTTTCCCCTCTGATGAGGTTTCTTCACCAAGAACACTCATTATATTTCCCCTGGTGATCACAATGATTACTGTGCATGACCCTTGGGGTAATTCCAAGCAGAAAATGCTATTAAATCTTTATAAATATCATTAGTGATGTAAACCATTCATAGTTTTCAGGAAAATCAAATATCTTCAAAACTTTTGGACTATCATGCCAGCAAGTATTTATTTGTGCAGTCTGATTAGGTCCACACCAAGTATTTTTAAAGATGGTGGCCATCTAAGTTACAAAAATGTTTTAAAGCTTAGCTTTGTAGCTGTTGATATAAATGGGTCAGTGGTTGATTAATCACAGGTAATACAAAATAAAATAATCTAGATTTTTGCTTATATATTTTTAGAATCCACTATTATACTCCTAAAATATCTCATCATGGATAGATTAGGTAGATATTAAACATTTTGAATCTGAAGTGTTCATTTTTTTTCTAGAAAATGTTTGTGGTATACACAAAAACCTACCCGTGTGTGTGGGTGTGTGTGTGTATGTGTGTGTGAAGATTATTACATCTCACTGATGAGTAACAGACCCAGATGTTTTGATTTCTAGACCTTGACAACATTTCCCAAATAAAATTTCATTCAATAAAAGTTCAACATTCCTTCATAATTCACAACAGTAACAACAATAAACATTCAAAATAATGGGAGTGGGAGTAGGCTTCTTGCACCTGATAGTCACCCACAGCAGAAGCTACCAGAACTTCACACTTTGGTGCTTTGTTACAGCAGTTCAGTAGGAAGAGTAACTTTCTGTCCACTTAAGAACACTACCCGAAAGTATGATTCAGCTTTATGGCCAGAATCTCTAATTTAATTCTATAATAAAATAATGTCTTAATACAAGGCAGTCAGAGAGAAACAAATGCAGATATATTAAAAGCATATTGTTATGGAAAAAAAACTATTATGCTTAACCTGTAAGTATGGTTTTCTACAAAGAAAACCCAAAAGAATCTATGGAAAATTTAGTAAGGTTAATAACAAAATAATTTGATGGAAAATTTTAACAAAAGATCTGTGAGCCCTTTATGCAATGAATTGTTAAGTTTAATTAAAAGATAATAAACAAATGTTAAGTATATGAGGAATATAACATAATAGTATATATGATAATCCAATCCTAAAGTGATTAATTTTTCTCCAAGCCCTGAAGAAATGTTATACAATTTCAATCTGATCATAAACAATATTTGTCATGGAATGTGACAGACTGATTATAAATCTGTATAAAAGAATATTAGATAAAAAGGCAATCAGAATCTTTCCCACACAATAAATATAAATAGGCTGATTTTCCCAACTGGATAAAAAGTCTAATTACAATTTACTTACTAGTAATTCAGGGTGCCTGTAGACACACACAAAAGAAAAATAAAGTTTTATTAATGGGTATGTGCAAAGGTAATACTATAAAATTTGTAGAAGAAAATAAATCAGAATATCCTTTTGGCTTCAACTTAGAGAAGGATTTGTTGTGCTAGGAGGAAAAAGACCAAAATCAGCAATTGCTACTGGACTAAGGACACCACAAAGCAAGGAAAGGTGAGACAACCTTGGGAAAAAAGTATTTGCAAAACTTATGAGGCAGTTGATAAAGTCTTATTAGCAAAACATACCAAGAATTCTTTAAAAAAATCAACAGAAAATGACTCAAATATTTGAGAGACCAAAATTAACCAATAAAATCTAGGGCATGTGAAGTTTTACTCACTGATTTAAAAAAAATTAAAAGATGGTATGGTAAGTTAAATCCTCTGGTCATGTGGGAAACTTAAAGTCTAGAAAATCCTTCTACAGAGAGTAAAGATACATTCTTACGATGAAACATACATAAAAATTTGAGAAAGCAATGAATAAATTTGATTTTGCAAATAATTTTTCTTAACAGCCAATAACACTTAAAGCAAGGTTTAAAAACAAACCAGTCTACAGCAAAAATAACTGATAATCAGCATTCAGAACACGTAAAGAGCTCTTCAAGATCAATAAAATAACAAATATCTCATTAGAGAAAAAGAGACACAAATATACGAAGGAAATTCATAGGAAGAAACCTGAATAGTCAATACACAGAAAAAAGGTTGCCTGTCACTACTAACAAGGGCATTATAAATGATACATGCAAATGTTACAATTGGATGCTCCCTGCTAATATTACTGAGGCAAAATGCCAAACAAAAGTATTTTCCACCTTAGGTTTACGGAAAATGATGCCATCATGTGCATGTTTGGAGGTGATTACTTTAAAATATTTGTGGAACTTAGCAAAACGGTCTTTTCATTAAGTAAAAAATAACGCACTTTTGAAATAACTGCATGTGATACCTGATATAAAATATTATGTTTTGTCACACCAAATTTCCATGCTTGTTTCATTAAAAAGCTATTTGTTATTATAATAACCATCTAACATCTAATATCATATATGAAATGAGAAAATAGGAATCAAGCTTAGTTTGATAAATGTTATATTCTGCTAAGTTATGGTATAGCAAGGTGCATTCTGTCAGTTCCCTGCACAAAGTTGCAGAAAGTAGACAATTTCTCTAACAGACCAGCAATAGGGCACACGACACGATGGGAAATTTGAGTTCTAGGTCAAAGTGGTGTCACCTTAGCAATGTGACACTGAAAAAGCCATTCATTTATTTGAAATTTTAATTTTCTCATACATAAAATTTTTTCTCAAAGTTCCTGTTTTCTCTTCCAAATAGGACAGTATAAGGATTTAAAACATGGTACATTATGTGTGTGTCTATTTACACACATCTATACATTACATGTGTGTTTCATGATCCTAGCATCATGGTTATGTCTAAAGACATTTTCAAAGAATTGATGGCCAATGATGACCCAGGTATATGAAATTCCCCATTCATTGCTGAGAGGAAAACATGATGAAAATATATTTATTCATTAAAGAAATAATTTGATTTCAGGGAATTTATCATAAAGTTATTTATGTACATAAAAATATAGCTGCAGAAGGCTGGTGTTGTGCTATAACAGGTTAAGCACCACTTGGAACAACAGCATCCCATACTTGAGATTCTAGTCCCAGCTACACCACATGTCTGGTCCAGCTTCTTTCTAATGCACCTGTGAGACAGGAGACGATAGCCCAAGTACTTGGTCCCTGCCACCCATGTGGAACACCCCGATGGACTTCCTGGCTTCTGGCTTTGGCCTTGTAAAACCTTAGCTGTTATGGGCATTTTGAGGAGTGAGCCAGCAGATGGAAGATATTTCTGTCTCTCCCTCTTTTCCTGTTATTCTGCCTTTCAGATACACACATACATTCTCTCTCTCTCATACACACACACACCAAAACACACACACACACACACTAGCACACACACAAACTAGCACACACACCGAAGTTGATGACAGCTTAGTTTGGTTTCATTGAATACAAGCAAAATGTTCAACAATAGGGAATTATATGATAAGTTATGTGATTTATTATTTACTTGATAAATTACAGGGAATTATATGATAAATTACTGTAATTCAACATAGTAGAGTACTTTTAGCCATTTGAAATGAAATACTACAGAACACTCTTCAGTGGCACTATTTAAAATAACAGAGTATTATATACTGCTTAAAGAACTATAGGAGAGGAGGTGGCTGTCTCCAAATTTGGCGAAAGGACATTGAGAATTGACTCACTTTGTGCATATATAGTGAAGTATCATACTATACCTGATACAATTATACAAGGATTACCTATTAATCCAAAATTTTAAATAAAAGTGAATATTAGGTATGTATAAATATCTGTGCCTCTACCTATGGCATCACTTAGGAAGTTGTCACTGATTGATTCCAGTGAGCAATTATCTTGTCCGATTTAATTTCATATCCTCCCCTCGGATAAATTTTGGGACTTTCTTTCTCATTCTCATGAGAAATTCCAACTTATGATTTAATATGCAGAGAAATTTGGGAAGCATCTCATATTAAAGATTCTTACTTTGATACATAGAAGAGATTTTGGTATTTTCCTAAAATTTAAGACAGCTACCTCAAAAATTCTAACATACATAAAGGTTGCATTTCCCCATTAGACATTATCTTAAATAGAAATATATTTCTATCTCCTCTAGCAATAAAATGGCTTTTCAAGTCAATATTATGTAAAGGTTAATCAGACTATCATGAGAGATCATCAGGCTTTTGTCACCAAGTGTTGCAAGGGAGAATTACTGTATTACTAAATGTAAGAGAAGATTCAGACTTGTTTGGAATAATGGAATGATGTCTAAAATAACTTTTAAAGCTGAGATTCCATTCGTTTTATTTCACCCACCATGCATTAAATGAATGGTGAGTAAATATGTTGGCTGCTTAAAGTATTTTTCTCATATATTTGTCTCAAAGACCAAAACAACACATATAATTAATAATTACCAACTAATTATGATTTCTCTGTTAGAGACTTAAAGGAAGCCATGCATTGAAATGTAAATTACTACCCAATCTTGTTTGGTTTCTGTGTTTATATGTGGAAAAAGGAATGATGTTGATTCATAGGTAAAAGAAAAAGCAACCCTCTGAGGATTATTCTTGATACATAGAGATTTGCAAAATTTATACCATGATTAAGTTATTTTTAAACAGTATCCTTCCAAATTGCCTACGAATGTCATATAAGATTAATAGTCCAGGTCCATAGACATGATAAAAATGTATACATTCCGGCCGGCGCCGTGGCTCACTAGGCTAATCCTCCACCTTGCGGCGCCGGCACACCGGGTTCTAGTCCCAGTCGGGGCGCCGGATTCTGTCTCGGTTGCCCCTCTTCCTGTCCAGCTCTCTGCTGTGGCCAGGGAGTGCAGTGGAGGATGGCCCAAGTGCTTGGGCCCTGCACCCCATGGGAGACCAGGATAAATACCTGGCTCCTGCCATCGGATCGGCGCGGTGTGCCAGCCGCAGTGCACCGGCTGTGGCGGCCATTGGAGGGTGAACCAACAGCAAAGGAAGACCTTTCTTTCTGTCTCTCTCTCTCACTGTCCACTCTGCCTTTCAAATAAATAAATAAAAAATTAAAAAATTAAAAAAATCTATACATTCCATTTTTTGAATGAAAAAGGCAGATTTTTTCACATGTCAGTGGTGGGGCAGTTTCCAGACCTAGCAAGCTCATAGTTGCCATACTCCACCTCCAGCACATGCTGAGCATGTTTGCTTCTCAGAGCTTCAAGATGCTCAGAGCATGAAGACCCCTAGGCCATTCTAGCATGCTTTGCCAAGAAGAAAACATCCTGAGACTACCGTGCAACTATTGCGGACAGAGCGAGCTGACCGATAAGGACTTTGAACACACATCTTGTAGTTGGACGACAGTTAGAGGCAATTAGGGGATTCTTTTTCGGTTGGCCATATTTTTAAAGCACATAGAAGGGTAAAAGGAGAGTGAGACAATCAATCCTTCGTTTACTCCATTCCCCAAATGCTGGGCCAGGTCATGGAACTCAATCTGAGACTGTTATGTGGGTGGCAGGGATCCAAGCATTTGAGCCATCACCTGCTGTCCCAAAGGGTTTACACTGGCAGGAATGTGGTAACCACAACCAGAGGAGCTGGAGTTGAACACAGGCACTCCAGTATAGGATGTGGGCATTCCAAGGTGCATGCCAACTGCCCAAACGCCCAGCCCCCAGTTGGACGTATGAAGCAAAGTGTTTCTCTCTAGTTTTCATCCATTTCTACAATGTTCTTTGGTATACCAAGGCATTTCAAAAAGTTTGTAAGAAAATGAAATTAAAAATAAGCATTTTGATATGAAAAAATTATGAAATACATGCACAGTTTTCATAATACACATTTTCTCATGGATTTCAAAATATTTTGCACCACAGTGACCTTAATGGAAAAATGTGCATTATGAAAAGAACCACAATGCCTGGTATTTGCATCAAATAAAATTATCTTTTAAATACACTTTCTCATAAACTTCTTAAAGCACCTTTGTATGATATCATTAATCCTCGATTTAACCTTGTGAGATGAGAAACTAACCTGTGAAGAAACTGGTACTACTACTACTACTACTACTACCACCACCACTACCACCACCGGTGATCACGGCTAATGCTTACTGAGTGCTCCAACTATTTCCATCACTGAGCTAAGCTCAAAATATGTATCAAGTTACCTGATTTAACTCTTACAACAAAACTCTGAAATTATAGAGAATAAAATTATAATAATAATACTCCCTTTTTCTAGTTGAGGAAATGGAGACAAAAGAAGGGTTTACAAACAAGCTTACTCCTAGTTTTTTTGCAGTTTGTTTTTAAATTACCAATTGTGAATTCTAAACATTGTAAAACATACTGACTGCCTGTCTTCCAGGAGCTCCTATTTTGGTAAGTAAAACTATTGTTTAATAAAATAGATGAGATATCAATTAATGTGGCAGGCCAAATAATGCTCTCCACTGCCTCCAAAAATGTACTGGCATTCCCTAAACCCTGAAACCTGTGAATAAGGTTGCTAAACTTATCATCTTCCAATAGGATTAACCTGATTATCAAAGAGGGCCCAAAATAATCATAAGGGTTGTAAACAATCAAAGAGAAAGCCTCAAATCAGAGAATCAGAGGTGTAAAGACATTTGGATTATGTGGCTTGTTTTGAAGGTGAAGGTAGGGACAAAGCCCCTAGAAGCTGGGAAAGAGAAGGATTCTTCCACAAGGAAGCACAACCACCAAACACCTTGACTTAGTCTCAGTGAAAACTGCTTCTAGTGTCCAAAACTGCAGAAGATACATTTATATTTCTTAAGCTGCTAATGTTTTGGTAACTTCAACAGCAACACCAGGAAATCAGTACAGCAGATTACTAACTGGAACATGTAGACAACTTATTCATGCTTGTACTATCTTTGCCCATTTCTTTTTCTCTCCCTTCCTCCTTACCTTTCTACTTTTATAGTGAAATCAAAGATTTTCCTGGTTATCATTTTATGAACATGGAAATTAAAAGATTATCCAATCATGCCAAGCAAATCCATACAAAATCAGCATGAGAGATTAGGAATATGATTTGATATATTCTAGCAAATTCCTCTTGAAGACAATGGTCAGCTCAATTGACGATTATAAAGTTGACTTGATCCAAAAATTAACTCCTTCTCACATCACAATAGATCTCTTAAAATGTAGACTGTTTCTCAAAGATATTTAAAAATCATCATTTATGCATTAAAGCTTTTTCTTTGACATGGTTAAGCATATTATAACCTCTCAATTTACACAGCTACATCAAGGCAGAGCGGTTACTCCAAGAGCTATCTGTGGTTTAGTTGGGAAAGTCGATTATATAGTATTTAAGAATGTTCATTCCAGTTCATCTCTAACTTTTTCCAAACTACTAAATAAATCTGCTTGAAAAAACAACATAGCTATTAAATAAGTCAGACCCTAGAAGTTCTCCATCTTGTTAGAAAAGTCCTTTTTCAGGACCTGTAATGTATTGTATAAGCATGCCTGCCAGATAAAATGAAATAGAAATGAAACTGGACTGCAAGTGAGAAAATACTTGGGCCTTCATTTTTGCAATAAGGTCCAGGTCAGCCCCTAATCTCTGTGTATTTCTTGTAAATTGCTTACCGTGAGACAGTTTGCAAAATGAATATAATACTGCATATCTTCCTAAACACTAAGGAGTAAATAAACTACTGCAAATGACTGTTGGTGACATAGGATATACCAATGTGTTATCAATTCCATTATTATTTTTTGTGAAAATGCTTTTTTTGTCTTAGGTATTTAATATGTGGTATTTTCCCTACATTTTTCTCCTTACCTTTTTTGTGATGTTAAATGTTTTTCAATTATATACTTCCCAAAGGCCTACTAAATGGCTTTTATTAAATTGAACTTAATATATTTCAGTATTATGGAAAAAGTTTAACATTTTTAATATAATGTGAAAACTGCAGGAGAGAGATAAATGATAAAAATTTAAAAGGTCTACATAGAAAATGCTACAAAAGGAAGAGAATAATTTTGCTAATACTTCATACTTCATAGTGTCTTCATATATATTCTGATAATAATTTCTAACATTTATGAAGCATGTAGTATATGTCAGATCTCCTGCCTGTCGGGCATCACATGTGTTTAACCAAAATCCAGTGAGATGTTATTATTTATGCTGCCTACATTTTACAGATGAGAAACTTATGGAAAGTTATTCACTAATGTGTTACAGATCTTGCTTGAAAAGCAATGGAGTTGTGGTGCCAGTGGTAGTGCTTTCAATTACTGGAGCACGCATCCCTCCCATCCCTTCTGTCCAACCTGCTCTTCCCCAACTCAATTACTTCTCATCTTAGTTCTCAAAACAGCTGCACTGTTGGGAGACTGAACACATTCCTTCTCCATGACAGGTTATTATGGTTCAGAACTCACACTGTCGAATAATTCTGTGATAACTAGTTTTTAGCAGGTCAAAACAGCATTTCTGCTAAAAAAAATAAAAATAATTGCTAAATAATCTGTCAAGTTGGGGAAGAACCTATAATATTGAAAAAGTATTGGAGTATGATTTGTTTGGCTTAGACCTTCTTATTGTGCCTTTTTCTCCGTTTTTTTTCCAAATAGTTTGGCCTAATGGAATTTGTATTATTTAAAATATACCACGTTTCATTGTGAACTCTGTAAGGCACAACCATTGCTGTAACTTAGAAATAATAATTAGTGCTCCTTCTCCTCTGATTTTTCATTTGATTCATCTACTATAACTATAGAATTCTTACATTCTGAAGAAAATTTATCATTTTTAGAGTCTCCAGAATGCCCAACATCTCAGAAATATGTATTATATGAGCTTGCAAGTACTGACACAGCCAGAATGAAATAGAAACGAAACTGGACTGTAAGCCCAAAGTCCCTGGCCTGCTGCATTTCACAGTGAAGGTCCTGGTCCACCATTCATAACTCTGTATTTTTCTTGCAATTTGATTAATAGGAGAAACAGTTTACAAAATGAAGTTAATCATACACATCCCTTTAAACACTGAGGAGTTAATGAGCTACTACAATCAGGGACACAAGCTATACCACTGTTGTTAATCCCGTTATTATGCTCTAAGTAATGTTAAAATTATTAACAAGAAAGCAATGTATACAAACTTTATTCTTGGAATAGCTTGGCCCTAACCTAATATTTTCTGAACACTTTATTTCATCTAACAGATTGGTTTAAGAAACACCTCCTTTCTCCACTGGATTGTTGATTTTTCTGTACATACTATTAAAATCAGAATTGTCTTAGAGATGAAAAACAATCATGGGCCCGGCGCCGTGGCTCACTTGGTTAATACTCCACCTGCGGCACCGGCATCCCATATGGGCGCCGGGTTCTAGTCCCGGTTGCTCCTCTTCCAGTCCAGCTCTCTGCTGTGGCCCAGGAAGGCAGTGGAGGATGGCCCAAGTGCTTGGGCCTCTGCACCCGCATGGGAGACCAGGAAGAAGCGCCTGGCTCCTGGCTTCAGATTGGCATAGCATGCCAGCCTTAGTGGCCATTTGTGGGGTGGGTGAACCAACGGAAGGAAGACCTTTCTCTCTGTCTCTTTCACTGTCTAACTCTGCCTGTCAAAAAAAAAAAAAAAAGTTGGGTACAGTTTTTCCTATTCAAGAGTGTTCTGGTATTTGTTATCTGTATCATCCTCACACTCATTTTTATATCTGTGTTTGCATAACAATGGTATTTTCCTTATCCACGTTTTTAACAATAACTATTTTTGTTTCTGTTATAATAAACTGGAGAGTTCATGTTTTGAATCACCAGCCAGTCTTTTTCCTTCTGTTTCAAAATTATGGTTTTCACAGGATTCTTATGGTACAACATTAAATTTTATTTTATCATGCATTATGAACACAGTATTTCAAAAATTTTTATACTAAAATAAGCTCATGTTTTAATTTTATTTTCATGAATTTTTCTAAGCAATCTCATTTGTATATTACACACAGATTTCTCACTCCTATTAAAATCAACTTGCCATGTATGCATGGGTTGATTTCTGTCATTGTAATTCAATTTCACCTGTCTCCACATCTAATTTTGTTCCAACTCCACACTATTTTGATTACTGTGGCACTAGGTTTTAAAATCTAGAATTGTGAATTCTCCAACTTTTGCTTTTGTTGTTGTTTGTTTTTGTCTTGCTATTTGGTGCCTCTTCCATTTCATATGAATTTAGAGATTGTGTTTTCTATATGTTGCAAAAATGCTACTGTAGTTTTTATATGAATTGCTTTGAATCTGATGTCTTCATTATACAGTATTGAGATCTTAACCATATTAAGTCTTCCTACCCATGGACATGTAATATTTTCATGGAAACTTCTTTAGTTTCTTTTAGCAATGTTTTGTTATTTTCAGTGTGTAAAATTTTCACCCTTCAGTTAAATCAATTCTATATATTTGAGAGAGAGGAGCAGATATGTATACAGAGAGCTCCTACCTATAGGCTCCTTACCACAGTGCCCACAACTAGAGGCCAAGACTGAGAAAAAAACACCCTCAATCTAGGCCTCCCACGTGGGTAGCAAAAAACTAATGTGTTGGACTGGCACTGTGGCTTAGTAGGTAAAGCCACCGCCACAGTGCCAGCATTCTATATGGGTGCCAGTTCAAATCCTGGCTGCTTTACTTCCAATCCAACTCTGCTACAGCCTGGGAAAGCAACAGAAGATGGCCCAAGTCCTTGGGCTTCTGCACCTATCTGGGAGACCTGGAAGAAGCTCTTGTTCCTGGTTTTGAATTGGCACAGCTCTTGCCATTGCAGCCACCTGGGGAGTGAAACAATGGATGGAAGACCTTTCTTGCGCGCTCTCTCTCTCTGCCTCTCCTTCTCTCTGTGTTTAACTCTAGCTTTCAAATAAATAAATAAATCTTTAAAAAAATCTAATGTGCCATCACTACTGCCACTACTGCCTACCATGGTCTGCATTAGCAGAAGTTGATATCAGAGGTGAGGGCCAGGTGTCAAACCAAGGCATTCCAATATGGGACACAGGCCTTTCAACCATCACCTTAACTGCCAGGCATAATGCCTGCCCTGTTTTCTATTTCATATGTTCTTGTCAAGTAAATAATTTACTTAGTTTCCTTTTAGTATTGTTCTTTGCAGGCTTATAGAAATACAATTGACTTTTTTGTTGTAGATTTTGTACATTAAATTTTTATAAATCTAACACCTTTCTTACAGAGTATCTACATATAGAACCACGTCAAATGTGGATATAGCTTCTCTTCTTCTCCAATTTGGACTTTTTAATATCTTCTCTAATTATTCTAAATGGAGCTACCTGTACCTGCTGAATAGTAGTGGTACATAGGCATTCTTGTCTTGTTCCTGATTTCCTGGAGAAAACTCAACCTTTTCCCATTGGATATAACATGATACATGTTTCCTATTTCATGCAGAAGGAGCTCTATTCTGTTCCCACATTTATTATTCTATTCTATTCTATTCTATTCTATTCTATTCTATTCTATTCTATTCTAAAGGGGTTGGATTGTAAAGACTTTTCCTGCCTTATTTGAGATGGTACTGTATTTTCCTCTGTGCTCTATCAATACAGTGAATTATATTGATTTTTGCCATACTGATTTATCCCCACATTCCTAAATAGCAATTCCATGTGACCATGTCTGTTGTCCTTTTAATGTGAGCATTGGCTGACATAATGCTTCATTTTTTTAAAAAATTTGAGGATTTCGCATCAATATTCATCAAGGATACTAGTCTATAGCTCCCTTTTATACTTGTGTTATCTTTATCTGCCTTTGGTAATAGGGCAGTTCTAGTCTGATTCATTGAGTTAGGAAGTGTTCCCTGTCTCTTGGAAAGGTTTGGGATTACTTTTATTATTTTTATATTTATGTATTATTTATATTATTTTTAAAATGTTTGGTAGAATTCACAGTGAATATTCTGTTCAAATATTAAAATAGCTACACAGAGAAGCTAGTTGACACAATCACATTTAAAAATTTTTTGTAAAAGAGCTATTTTCTTTGACAATTTCCCTCACATTTCACATCTCTGTAATTTAACTTTTTAGGAATTATGCTTTTACAAAATAAAACAGGAAATGTGTACATGAGAGCTTGGGAAGATGAAATGTCCTGGAGAGGAACAGCAGTAAGTTTCCCAGAGGTTATGTGTGTGTGTGTGTGTGTGTGTGTGTGTGTGATGATGATGGCATCATTCATTATGTATGCACTTAAAAATCCCAAGTCAATTTTTACCTGGGGAATTGGAGGTAGGTTGGGTGTCTAATCTTCATCATCTCTGAAATTTTCATCATCAGTAAGTTTGAAAAGCTAGCAAACTAGAAAGCTAGAAAACTTACTTGATCAGCCCTTGCCCTGACTGTTGATGAACAACTTGATATGTTATCCCTCTTAGTATTTTTTTGTTTGTTCTACTTAATACTTTTGGTTGAATAATGTAATCAATACACAATTATTCTTAAGTGCTGAAACTTAACTGAAAAGTGATCGCTGTTAAATATAAGAGTGGGAATAAGAGAGGGAAGAAATGTGCAATTTGGGACATGCTCAAGCTGACTTACCTCAAACGGTAGCGTTAGAAACATACCAGGGGACTCCAATTCAATCCCATCAAGGTGGCATGTACCAATGCCATCTCACTAGTCCCAGTGATCAATTTCTGTTCACAATTGATCATAATGATAGGACCAAGAACCAAAGGGATCACATAAACAAGAATAGTGTCTGCAAATACTAGCTGATAGAATAAAAAATGGAGAGAATGATCCAACGTGGGAAGTGAGATACACAGCAGACCCATAGAATGGCAGATGTCCTAAACAGCACTCTGGCCTCAGAAGCAGCCCTTAAGGCATGCGGATCTGGCTGAAAAGCCCATGAGGGTATTTCAGGCATGGAAAGCCAAGACACTCTAGGGGAAAACAAAAACAAAAACAAAAACAAAAACACCTAAATGAAAGATCTCCATGAGTGAGATCCCAGTGGAAAGAACAGGTCTTCAAAGAAGGAGGTACCTTTCTCTGAAGGGAGGAGAGAACTTCCACTTTGATATGGCCTTGTCTAAATATGATCAGAGTCAGTGAACTCAGGGGGCTTCCAAAGCCTTGGCAGCTCATGACAAGAGCCTAGGGTGATAACTGATGCCATAAACAAGAGTGTCAATTTGTTAAGTCATCAATAGGATCACTGTGCACTTACTCCTCATGTAGGATCTCTGTCCTTAGTGTGCTGTACATTGAGATTTAATGCTATAACTCGTACTCAAACAGTATTTTACACTTTGTGTTTCTGTGTGAGTGCAAACTGTTGAAATCTTTACTTAATGTATGCTAAACTGATCTTCTGTATATAAAGAGAATCGAAGTGAATGGAAGGGGAGAGGGAGTGGGAAAGGGGAGGGTTGTGGATGGGAGGGATGTTATTGGGGGGAAGCCATTGTAATCCATAAGCTGTACTTTGGAAATTTATATTCATTAAATAAAATTTTAAAAAAAAGAAAACTGGAAAAAAAACTTACTTGAATGACTGATCCACATCTACAAACTTGAAATGCTTCAGCATAGAAAATGAAGTATTTAAAGGTCAGTTTTTGCAGCCCCTGCTGTAATCCTGTTTTTCAGGGGGCTATTCAGACACACCAGCCCCATTCTGTGGCTGGTGCATTAGCCTGTCCTTGACATGTGGACAGCTCAGAGGAACAATGGCCTCACCTAACAGCAAGGTTGATTCCAAAGTTGACCCCATCACAGTACACTAATTGAACAGACAAGAACATGGAAGTAGAAGAGCAGCTAATAACAGCAAACCAGAAAATATTGATTTACACACAGAAGCAAGGTATTTAAAAGACAGCTCCTCAGAAAATCCTTTCTTCTTTTGTCAAACAGGCATTAGAACTTGTCTTTTCTTCCTACCCTTCAATTAGAAAGGAGACAAAAGAGTGATACTCTTGGCTTTCAAACAAAAGCGAGGGCGAGAGGTGGATACATGGTCAGGTTTAATTGCTTAATAAAGATACTTCCTTTCTCCTCATATGTCTGGCTATAACCCTTTTTCTCTCATAGGCAAATAGAGAGGTCTAAGTCCAACTATTAACTTTTGGCTTAACAGGAAAGAGTTCTAGGGTGTTAGTTTTTCACTTTATAAAATGCAATGACTTGTCGCTGTTTTGGTTTTCTAAGTTAGTTTAATACTTGAAATATAAATGAAAGTGCAGAGATTCTGCCTGAAAGCAATACAGTTCAGAATATTCCCTGTGTAAAGGTTTATAACTTTTATTTGCTAGGTATTAAAATATCGTTGGCCAACAGTTGAGAATACAAAATGAAAATAAAATCTTTGAAAATATGTATATGAGCTTAAAAGTCTTTTGTGTTCAATGACATAGTGGGTGCCTGTTAAGGTTAAATATATATATTTAAGTGAATTTTTATGTATTATAACTGAGCAAGGCAAGTAATGTCAAGAGTAATGCAGGGGTATATGCTTGCTCATTATGGTAATGGGGTATTGGGCGTAGTATTATAAAGGTAAGTACTGGGCATTTTATGCCTACACTCCTGAACGCTAGCATTATTTGGATAGATGCATCTTTCTAGGCATGGGGAACATGAATATTCTAAGCTATACTATGACTTAAATATTAGCCATAAACAGTTTTTCCCAGGTATGTTGATATACCCATTGCTTAACTAAATTCATTCTTTCATCCTGAATCAAAAGTCCATCTAGAAAATGCCATTGTTCATAAAGAATAAAGTCAGAGAGATTTATTTTAATTTTAATTCCTATGGATATTGTTTAAATAAAGACTTTCACGCTGTAAACTTAAAATTCTAGAAGAAACTTCACACAGATCTCGTCACATGCAACTTTGAAGTCCTGAAGCACAGCTGCCTAATTTGTATGAAGCACCCTGCAGTCACTGTCTCTTTGTAGTATTATTTGTCAAATGACTCAAGCGCTGCTTTAAAGTATATGAGAGATCACTAATCAATCCCTATGCCTTTAAATTGCATGCCAAGTCATATATATTATTTCTTCTATGAATGTAACATCTAAATTATAATTTCCTTTGATATCTTTAATTCTTTTAATTGAGAGAAGTATCATGGGCATAAATAAAATTACTATATATGATATTCTAGTAAAAGAGTAAGGACCCAGTAAGAATTTGATTGTGTTTGTCTGTGTGTATATTTGTGTCTGTGTGGTTATCTGTGGTAGACAGACTCTTCTGTGAGAGATAGAAATATGATTGGATACTGTGGGGAGTTTTCATAAAGCTCAAATGCTCTCATTTAGCATTCAAATGTTAACTATGCAGGGCTCATACATATTCTGGTTAAAAGTTTGGGTTTCTCATCAGTCCTTGGTGCTTCTCTCATTCTGTTACACTTCAATTGCTTATAAAAAATCTGCTTGGATTCTGCCCTTATGATTCCTAATTGCACCATATTATTACTTGAGATCCTCTGAAAATATATGTTACACATCTCTATAGTAAAACTGGTTAATTAGAGTACCTGAGATAATTAGAAAATACAGTATAAATGAAAAGTATTATGAAGAATAAACACAGGAAGTGTGTGCATGTTTGAGACAGAGGAAAAATTGGAAAGAAAGCCAGAGGATAAAGACATCCACACACAATGGAGGGAAGGGGAAAAAAGGGAGAGAGGGATGTTTGGATAGATGGAAGGAGGGAGGGAGGGAGGGAGGGAAAGAGGGAGAGGGAGAGGGAGAGAGAGGAAGAGGGAGAAATGGCTGCCCTCAAATAGGAAAAAAACTTCTTTAAACTTGTTTTGTTGTTGATCGTTTATTTGTTTCAGGAAGTACTTTCTTGGTTTAATTAACAGGATTTGGAAGCCAGGCCATCAATTGAAAAAAAAGAAGAGGAAAAGGAAAGAAAAGGTGATTATCCATCTAACTCAAAGGAAAATAAAAAAGGCGATTAAAGGAACTAACTTTGTGAAGGCAGTACTTCACTGGAACCATCATTAGACAAGAGAAAGCAATATAAAGAACAGAAGAAGTTAACGTTCCATGAGATCCTAAAGTTGCAGAGAGCTCTAGAACCCGCCCCCCCCCCCCACATTCAATTAAACATGCAAAGTACCCGAGAAGAATGCTGGAATATGGATGGGAGAATTTTTGGTCAAGTGTAATAATCAAAAATCTATCTCAGGATTATACTGGTTTCAAGAGTGATAGCCAGTAGCAGTACCAAGGTTCAGTGATTGTTAAATGTTGAAATTATGTCTGTCCAATCACCCTGAGAGTGTGTCTATCTAGGGTTCTTTGCTTGTCCTGACCTGTAACCAGTAACTCAAATATTAGTGCCCAGACCCCTAGACCACTGTTCTTCCTGATTTGTCTGTACTGCATGCCAATCAACATTCTTTTTAAAAAAGATTTATTTATTTGAATGTCAGTGTTATAGAGGGATGGAGGAGAGAGAGAATCTTTCCCCCATGACCACAATGGCCAGGGTTGATCCAGGCCACAGCCAGGATCCAGGAGCATCATCCAGGTGTCTTATGTGGGTAGAAGGGGTCCAAGGACTTGGGACATCCTATATGGATTTTCCCAGGCCATTAGCAGGAAGCTGTATCAGAAGTAGAACAGCTGGGACATGAATAGGTACCCATGTGGGATTCTGGCATCAGAGGTGGTGGCTTTACCTGGCATGTCACAATGCCAGTGCTTCTAAATTCTTGTGCTTGATTTTTCTTTCTTGTCCTCCTAACTCAAGAGTCAACCTAGTGAATTTGTGTCCCAGTAAATACCATCTTTCCTGCTTGTCCAAGGAGTCCTAAGAAAATGTGGCAATCAGGCAGGTACCATCATGGGAGCCACCCCCAAACACCCACCAAGTGATGTAGTATCTTACCAGACACAAAAGGCGAGAGTCCAGGGCGGATGCTGGCAGTATAGGTGAGGGTGGTGGGATGCCACCAGTCTAATAGATGGCCAATGAACGTCCCTGTTCAACAACTCTTGTTCACATTTGTTGACATTCAATAATAGAATTTTCTTGAAACAGACCTGGCCTTTGTGTTTGGGACATTAACTGCATCAATATTATCTTTCGCAAACTGCTATTGCATATCAGAGAAGACAGTGGTGGGGGCTCAAGTACTTGAGTCCTTGTTACCTGTATGGGAGACCTGGATGGAGTCTAGCCCAGCTCTAACTGCTGTGAGCATGTAGAGAGTCAATCAGAGGATGGAAGATCTTTCTCTTAGGCTCTCCCTTGTTCTGCCTTTTGAATAAGTATGTATGTATGTATAATAAATAAATATGTATAATAAAAAGGAAATACAACCTCTTTATCATGTATCGAGGACATTCTAGACACACATGCACACACAGCCACATACACGAATGTAAGCTAAGTTTATGCCATTTAAGTCATTCAGATGAATTATTTATGGAGGCGTGAGGAGCTTATTTAACATACTGAGCAGAAAAAGCACGATTTAATACAAAGAGCTGGAAAGCAAAGCCTGTGCTTTTAAATTGCATGCTAAGCACTCTGATTGGCCCTCCTGACTCAACTTGATAATATAATTATCATATATATAATAGATATTATGTATTGTATATAATAATATATAATAATTATATAATAATTATATAATTATAATATAATGGAAATCCCATGAACTCTTCCCAAACTCAAGTTTGGGAAACATTAAATTAAATTAATTTCATCTTCTTTCATTTTTTATTTTAAAATTTAGATCTCTTTGAGTATTTTAAAGTATTTAAAATATTTTTTTCGAAATATATGTCAGGCTTGCAAATAGTGATTCAGAAGAGATTATACTTAGTATTATCCTCATCAAACCCCTACCCCCAGTTCCACTTCTAAGCTTTTGTTATTTTTTTCTTAAATTTCAGCAAGTGGCTGAATTTAATGACCCTAATGTCATAATAATGACTTTAATATGTTCTGAAAAATATTATTATAGTACTATTTAATGATTTATGTACTATTGGAGATACTTAAGAGCACTATAGGACAAGAGCCTAGTTCACTTATAACCACACCCTACTTAATTCTAAAATTGATATTTTCATTTTTGATCCTCTTTTACATGTCTTTTAAGTAACTCCCTGTAATTGTATTTGTCCAATACCTTTTCTCACCTTTACTCTGTATCTGTACTCCATTTATTCTTCTGCCAGGGACACCTACTTTCCTCCATCTGAGGAACACATTTTTACTTTATCATTAAGACTGATAATATTTCAATTCTCTTCTGCAATCACAGTGAGTGCCTTCCACTTGGAGATAACTTCAACGTTCAATGTGGTGATAGCATGATCTTACATGAGACTCCATTTTTAGGATGGAAATCAAACATCTTAGAACTCAGTTGCTCAGTTGCATCTCTCAAGAAGTAAACGACGTTCCAAGACTTCTATCTACAGTACCTGTAACTTTGAGCTTTTCAGCCCCAATGGTGATCTCGTCTTCATCTGCAGAAAACAGCAACCTGCCATGTTCACTGGCTCTCACTTCAAATCTTTTACACTGAGCTTCCACAGCATCAGCTCCTAAGGTCAGAGGAAAGGTTTAACATGAAACTGGTGCACAGGAAAACATTAACACATACATTTTTAAGAAAAAGAATAGATATACAGTGATTATCCTGTTCTTCTCTGCTCTGTTTTACACCTGCATTAGGATTTTAAAAATCTATCCTTTTCAGGAGACCGTTGAATTTTGTAAAGTGTTTCTGGGCTAAGTTGGTGGGAAATGCATGCCATATGACCTCTAAATTTCTGGCCTGGTCTCCATTAAGTCAGTGGGTTTAGCCAGTTAAAAAACTTTTTCATTTCTACAAACTTTAATGTTAGCGCCCATATTTGTAATACATATTAATTTGAGAGGAGAGTTTTGTAAGAAAGTCTAACTGGATCTTAAAGACGAACACTGATTGAGAAAGAAGAAATTTCCATGAACAAAGGTGAGGAATTACTATTTTCACAACACCAAATGCACTCATTTGGTGTAACACAGTTGGCATGTTTCCACATATTCTCCTCCTTTTAAGATTTGGAACATTCCTCACCTATTCATTTATTTCGATTATTTATTAGATATGTGACTAAAAGGAACTCAAAAGGTGTGATTGTCTCTGTATTACTAAATACTCTCTAATTTAGAATATATGTGGTTTCCATGCAGCTCCCTGCTAATGAGCCTGGGAAAGTAGCAGAGGATGGCCTAAGTACTTGGGCCCCTGCACCCATGTGGGTGACCTGGAAGAAGCTCCTGGCTTTAGATCAGCTAAGCTCTGGCCATTGCAGCCATTTGGGGAGTGAATCGGTGGATGGAAGACCTTTCTTTCTGACTCTACCTCTCTCTGTAACTCTTTCAAATAAATAAAAAATGTTTTTTTAAAAAGAATACATGTGGTTTCTACTGGGCACTTAGTAGATGAATGTCAGATAGGTGAATGAATTTTAGACTTTAGCTTTCCCTTTGTTTGGTTCCTAACCCTGTATCACCTCTATTCCCCATGCTAGTGCACAGCCTATAAGAAATGATGCCACCTACTGTCAGATTCTGATGAAGATTAAACAAGAGGGAGACATGAACTAAAAGACCTGTTACCATGTAAGGTAAGTTTTCTGAAAAGTGTATATTGTTCTTATATCATAAAAAGTATGTATAAATACACATTTATAAACTGACATAAACACTTGAAAAGCTTCAGCAAGGGCTATGCTAAGTAAGACAAAATTGGTGTTAAATTTATGGGCTGCCAAGTTCAAAATAGCATGAATGTAGTTTAAAATTTTGTTATTTTTTTTTAAATAAAAACCTTCCCTTATTTAATGAGAGGCAGAGGAAGCCAGGGGTGACATATTGTCTTTGGCACAGACTTTTTCTTTGATCTTGAAAACATTATTTCAACAGATTGTATTCAACTGAATGTGTTTTTTCTAAAAATGGTATAACTTTTCTATACCATCCCTTTGAACTTTGGAGTCATAATAAGTAACCCAATTTGTTATGTTCAACGATCTGTACTTTAGGCCAATGTGGTGATAAATGTGACTTCTGGGTTTGAAGTCGCTATGTTTAAATGTATCTTTTAGGGACTCAGATATACATTAAACTTGAACTACCTGCAAGATAGAATAGATATTTTAGATATAAAATCTTAACATTTACATTGCATTGATTCCTTTAAATATACTCAATTGCTGAACTTACTTGATTTAAAAATATATCATCTTATACCACAGAAATACATTAAATCACTATATAGATATGTATGCATACATATACACCCTCACATTTTACATATATATATACACACATTAGCAAGACTTCTCATCATAATACTATGTCTTTATATACAAGATAATTTATTAACATAACATATAGGCTATTAGGAATTCAAGTTGACTGGTCTCCGGATTTGGCAAATTGAATTGAAATTTTAATTCATTAAAATTAAATGAGGAAAGGCAAATAAGAAAATGTTTATGCACCCAGAATGGATGAGATGTATCTAAGCCATAAATAAACACATGCAGAATCATCCAATTGAACAATAAATATAAAAATTAGTACTTCAGATAACATTTTATTCATCATATTAGCATAATTACAGAGGGTAAATTGCAAGCAATTAACAATGTAATAAATATTTTAAATCAGAAAATAATTTTGAATACATTGTATTTACATATGTTGCTTTCCTTTTCTGCAAGTAGAGAACTAAAATATGTAATCAAAGATAAAGTAAATTGTTGGAGATATTTATGCTTAAAGATGATAAATTCAATTGATGAATTGAATGCAGTATATCCTGACATTCTTTGGCTATCTGGTTTTCATTTTCTAATATCCTATTTGGTAGACTAGATCAACACAGGCTCTAATTATTCAAAGTAGTAGTAATGCCCAGCTCAGTGTTAATCAGTGATGCTTCCAGTAAAGCAATGTTCTGTGATGACTTTGGATGAAAAAGTAACGTTCCTCTACAAGTAGATCACAGGAGATGGAATTATCTAAGTAGAACTTTATTTTCTTATTCACCTCACACGCCAACTTGCCAACTAAAGTACCAAGACTATAATCTCTAAAGGTTATGTCAACAACTTCATACTTCATACCAGGCAGGAATTTCAGGGTTAGAATTGGCAGGTTAAAGAGAAAAAAAAACAAAAACATGATATCCATCCTTATATATCCCTACTGCATGACTCTCGATCAACACCAGTTTCTAGACCAGTGTATTACATTCAGTAATTGCTCAATTAAAATATATTTTATAACTGTGATAAATCACACTACTATCCACCATTTGTATTTTTTTATCACTGCCTTGTCCATAATCTGTGCTATCACAAATTACTGCCTTTGATGTTTTTTTAAAAAAACAAAAACTTACACATACAAGCATTGCATCAGAAATTATTGTGTTTTTGCTTGTTTGTTTGTTTGTTTTTGACAGAGTTAGACAGTGAGAGAGACAGAAAGAAAGGTCTTCTTTTCCATTGGTTCACCCCCCAAATGGCTGCTACGGCCGACACACTGTGCCGATCTGAAGCCAAGAGCCAGGTGCTTCTCCTGGTCTCCCATGGGGTGCAGGGCCCAAGCACTTGGGCCATCCTCCACTGCACTCCCGGGCCACAGCAGAGAGCTGGACTGGAAGAGGAGCAACCAGGACAGAATCTGGTGCTCCAACCAGAACAGAACCGGTTCCCCAACTGGGACTAGAACCCGGTGTGCCGGCACCGCAGGCGGAGGATTAGCCTAGTGAGCCACAGTGCCGGCCTCAGTAATTATTCTTAACACTCACAGAAGGATTAACTATTGTTGCCAACATTGGTGGTATCTTCAGTGTCACCTTTCCTTAATTACATGTCTCCTGCCCTTTAGAGTTCAGAGGGGTCCACCTTATCTCAAAATGAATGTGATTACTCTCATGTTTATAGCTTTAGCATTTATGTATGCTTTCTTAATACATTTTCTTAGTTGCACCATACCCACTCCCATTCATCTTTATATTAGTTGTGTACTCAGGTGATTAGATTTTCTTCAAACAGTATTGGGCTCCTGAGGGTCATCTATTTAAGTTCATGTAGCTTTGGTCTGTTCTACATTGCTTTGGCTGTGTTGCATGGATATGTTAACAGTGGTTCATTTTCAATGGAAAATCAGCTTGTTTCTAGCAATTCAGAGTTAGGAAATATATCACAGATGTTTTTGTACGAATCTCCTTCCTAGTAGAAAGTTTTCTAGGGCACCTACTTTAGGGATGGGATTGCTGCTTTTAGAAGAAAATACTTCAAATATACTAGACAGGAGATGGTACTGTGGTGAAGGAAGCTAATCCCATATGGGCAAATGTTTGTGCCTTGGCTGCTCCTCTTTCATTCCAGCTGTTTATGGCCTGGGAAAGCAGTAGAAGATGGCCCAAGTGCTTGGGCCCCTGCACCCACGTGGGAGACCTGGAAGAAGCTCCTGGCTCCTGGCTTTGGGTCAGCCCAGCTCTGGTTGTTGTGGCCATTTAGGGCATGATCCAGAGGATGGAAGACCTTTCTCTCTGTATCTCCATCTCTGACTCTGCCTCTCAAATAAATAAACCAAATCTTTAAAAAAATATACTAATGTTTTTCCTACTGTTTTAATCAATGTATATTTCTACCAAGAGCATATGAGAGTTCCTGTATCTCTACATCATTGCAAGCACATTATTATTGTCCGATTTTGTAATTTTTTTGTCAATCTGAGTGTACAAGTAAGTTACTATGGTTTCAATTTATAATTCTCTGATGACTGTTGGGGTAAATGTTATTTTTGTGATTAGCAGATTTTTTTCTTTTTATGAAAAAATGAACTTCCATATTTTCTTTTTTTCTATTTCATATTTAATGGTAAGATTTTTTTTTGACAGGTAGAGTTATAAACAGTGAGAGAGAGAGACAGAGAAAAAGGTCTTCCTTCCGTTGGTTCACTCCCCAGATGGCCACCACAGCTGGCACTGCGCAGATCCGAAACCAGGAGCCAGGTGCTTCCTCTTGGTCTCCCATGCGGGTGCAGGGCCCAAGCACTTGGGCCATCCTCCACTGCTCTCCAGGGCCACAGCAGAGAGCTGGCCTGGAAAAGGAGCAACCGGGACTAGAACCCGGCGCCCATATGGGATGCCAGCACCACAGGTGGAGAATTAACCAAGTGAGCCATAGTACTGGCCCCAATGGTAAGAGTTTTTATACATAAAAATTATTTGTCAGATTCCTTTCCAGCTATGTTTGTTGGAAAATGTGCCTCCCTGTTTGTGACTTTATTTTACCATTTTTGCTTGGACATTATTGATGAATAAAAGATTTTCATTTTATTGTGGCAACATTGTCAAAATTTTTCTTTGCAAATCATGCTTCTTGTGATTTAAAATCTGACCTTTCTACCATTATATTTTTATAAAGGTATTTCCTATTGTTTCTGGTTATCATAATTTAGATTTTCTACTTTTAAAAATATTTTATTGGATGCTTAGCTTCCATATAAATAATAAAGTATAAAAATTATAAAGCTATGTTTCATGAAATATTAGCTCCATTACTTATTAAAATTCTTTAGTTGAGCCCTATGATTTTTTTTATAGAACAATTCCAAATCATGCATTGTCACAAAGCCAAAGGATTTGGGGCTTTCTATTTATTTAAGTCTATATTTGTTGCCCTATTTTCCTGAGAAATTGTTCATGTAAATAATTTTCAAATTTGTTGTTATGAAACATTTTACTGAGGTATGTTTATATTTATGAATGCAAATTTAAAAATATAGGTCAACATGTTTTGAGACATGTATGCACCTACATGGCCTACAAGGGCCTTCCAGGACTGCTTTAAGAAAATATGACAGAATGGCAGTCTTGGAATAAGAGAAATAGGGGGCCAGGGCTGGCGCTGTGGCACAGCAGGTTAAAGCCCTGGCCTGGAGTGCCGGCTTCCTATATGGGTGCCAGTTCTAGTCCTAGCTGCTTCTCTTCTGATCCAGCTCTCTGCTATGGTCTGGGAAAGTAGCAGAAGATGGCCCAAATCCTTGGGCCCCTGCACCCACGTGGGAGACTTGGAAGAGGCTCCAGGCTTCTGGCTTTGGATCGGCGCAGCTCCAGCTGTTGCCACCTGGGGAGTGAGCCAGCGGATGGAAGACCTCTCTCTCTGTCTCTACCTCTCTCTGTAACTCTGTCTTTTGAATCAATAAAATAATCTTAAAAAAAAAAAGAAATAATAGAAATAAAGTTATTCCATCATAGTATTGGAGAATGGAAGTCTGAAACAACTTGTCAGAAGAGCTATGTTTTTTTTTTAACATTATTTATTTAGTTGGAAGGCAGAGAAATTGAGAGTAAGTGAGAACGAGAGCGCGAGAGAGAGAGAGAGAGAGAAGGCAACAAAGGAAGCTCTCATCCACTGGTTCACTCCCTAGATGCACTTGCACTTGGGCCAGACCGTTCTGGAAGCCAGGTACTCAATCCAGGTCTCCCATAAGGGATGCAGTGAGCCCTTCACTCCAGTGGTCCAGGGTATGACCTAGCAGGAAGTTAGAATCAGAAGCTGGAGACAGAAACCAAACCCATGTGCCCTGAGAGTACATCAGGCCCACTGATGTTTAGGGTGCAAGTTGATTTCCCAAATTTTGTCTCCACGTTTTTTTTTTTTTATTTTATTTTGTTATTATTGTTTTCAATGTGTTATTTTGTTCAGTATCTGTTTCACTGTCAGATTTAGGTCTTTCCCTGAGTCTCCAGAGGTTCCATTCTCCTGAATTCCTTGCTGTGACTCTTGTTAGTCTGCTGGCTGAGGGTTGGGTGAGGCACACTCTGTTTTTCTGATAAAACTTCAGTGTTAGGCAGATACCAGGTCCCTGAATCTTGGCCTGTTGCTTCTCAGCTTGATAAACACAGTCTGGAAAGATCAAGTAAATGAACTTTTTTAGTTTTTTTTTTTTTTTTTTTTTTTTTTTGTAGACTATCCATTGAATCTTTTGCTTCTATTTTATTGATACTTGCTTTCATTTTCCTTTCATTCTTATTCTGGATTTATTCACTTGTTCTTTTGATAGTATTCTTAATTTTGCCACATGGCTAAGGTGGAAAACTCAAAATTTTCTTTTTGAAAAAGATTATTTACTTGATAAAGTTACAGCTGGGGGGAGAGAGGCAGGGAGAGAGATCTTCCATCTGCTAGTTCAATTCCCAGATGGCCTAAATGGCCAGATGTGGGCCAGGCTGAAATCAGGAGCTTCCTCCTGGTCTCCTGCATGGGTAGCAGGGGTCCAATCAATAGGACATCGTCCTCTGATTTTCCCTGTCCATTTGCAGGGATTTGGGTTGGAAGTGGAGCAGCAGGGACATGAGCCAGAGTCTACATGGGATGCTGGCATTGCAGGTGGTGGCTTCACTTGCTACAGCACAACACCAGCCCTTCAAAATACTCTTAAGCAAGCTACTCATCTCATTAACTTGTGGTCCTGTCATTTTTCCAAAGCTTGTCACCAAAAGCTAATTTTGATTTGTGTTGGTGATAGCATATATATTGACATTGGATGTTTAAGTTATTGACCATTTAGTTACCTTTTATGATAATGTTAATAATCATATCACAGAATATATTATAGGATTATAATATTTTATATATATATAAATAATTTAATGAAAGCTAAGTTGACTTTGTGTGTGTGTGTGTGTGTGTATGTTTGTGTATGGAGTTATCTTTGCAATTTGGTGATATATATTAATGATATTTACAGAAAGTCTATTGAATTGGCCGGCGCCGCAGCTCACTAGGCTAATCCTCCACCTTGCGGCGCCGGCACACCGGGTTCTAGTCCAGATCGGGGCGCCGGATTCTGTCCCGGTTGCCCCTCTTCCAGGCCAGCTCTCTGCTGTGGCCAGGGAGTGCAGTGGAGGATGGCCCAAGTGCTTGGGCCCTGCACCCCATGGGAGACCAGGAGAAGCACCTGGCTCCTGCCTTCGAATCAGCGCGGTGCGCCGGCCACGGCGGCCATTGGAGGGTGAACCAACTGCAAAGGAAGACCTTTCTCTCTGTCTCTCTCTCTCTGTCCACTCTGCCTGTCAAAAAAAAAAAAAAAAAAAGTCTATTGAATTGTATTATTTTATTCCTGGAAAAAGAAATTCCTTGTTCTTCTTTACACTGTCTAATTTTCCCAAACAAAACTTAGAGTTCATCATTTAGTGTATTTAGAGTATGCGAGGTAGCAACTTGATCATGTTACGATTATCAACTAATTTTCACAGCAACCATAGCAGGTGAGCCCTATTTGACTTAAGAAGAAAGCAAGACTCCCAGACGTTTAAAAATGTGCTTAATTTCTCAGAGGTGATACACTGTAGAGCCAGGATTCAGGCCAAGGCAGTTTGGCTACAGACTACAAGGTGCTAGGGATTCTGTGTGGTTAAATTCCTCCTAAATTATGAAACTAGACAACATACCATTTGGCATCCCATGGAGTAACAGTTTTGGAAAGCTTTTGGCTAAAGATATATGGCAAATGGAAAATAAATTTCTAAATAATGTATGCTGGCTCCAATCCTCTGTGCTAGCTACTTGCTAGCTACGAGTTTACTGCTTTACCACTCCCCCTACGGGGCCCCAGTGGCAGAAAACATCTTGTAGGAATCTCATTACACAGCATTTCCAATTCCTTCCCCCTTACTCTCCTTAAAGCCAACTCTGATCAGGCATTTTGTCTTTCCAGAATTATCAATGACTTTTTGTCGGTAAATTAAGTGGTTAATTCTGTCTTTATCTTGATTGAGCTTTTAACAATATCTGACACAATTCCCTGCACTTTTCCCAGAAATGATTGATTCACCAGTGCCAGGGACACCCCCCACACCCCCCACCCCCGCTGCTTTCCTACCTCCATGGCCATTTCTTAGTTTGCATTACTGAAAACACATTCCTCATAGCCCACAGGCAGAGCTGAATTAATGGTATCTTTCCCAAGGGATGCTGAATCAAGGGTATTAGTCTCTCTGGCTAAGGCAGTGGATCCAGGCATAATCACATGACTCAAACACTCTGCTGAGTTTTGCTCTAAGTTGTGTAGCACATGCACCTTCCTCCCTGATCACAGGCACTGAGCATGACACAAACTTGAAGATGTTTAAGGTGAGCAATGCCCCATGTGACACTCATCCTGAGAATCCAACCAATTTGTCAAACGGAAAGGGACAAAGAGAGCAGCCCAGAAAGACACTCCTGAGAAACTGCCTTAAATAAGTGGATCCAACCAGAGACATCCTGAGATAAACTTGGACTTGCCAATTACAAAAATCGATCAGGAATTCACCCACCTCTCCTATGTTCAACAGTTCAAAAAACTCACATTATCAGTTTTTTCAATTGCACTTAAAAAAAATTCTTCTTTGAGTTTTCAAGTACTATTATGTGTCTCTTGTTAGGAAACTGGTGCAGTTTTAGCCAGGTGGCTGCACGGCCCAGCTACCTGAGCCAGGCTCCCCCCCCATCCTAATGGGATTCGCTGCTCCTGCTTCCCTGCCCGCCCTCAGGTGAAGTTTTAAAAAGGCCTGTTCCTGAACACGTGCTCTCTTGGCTCTTGGTTCTTCTCTCTTGGCTCTGCTCTCCTCTCTCCTCTTCTCTGCTCTATCTTCTCTCCTTGCTAGCTCCTCTCCTCTCTGTTTCTCTCTTATATTCTCTTTCTCTTTTTCCTTCGCCGCCCCTTCACTCTGGTCTGTAGGGTGTTCCCCAATAAACCCTCTCCCTTACTCCGGTGTCTGGTGTGCTTTGCGATGGCTAACATTAATATATAACATCTCTCACACTCTAATTTTCATTAAACAAAAGATAAAGAACTATTCTAATTTCAAATATCATTATATCTTCCTACTCATGAAAATGTTCATCAGTGTTTAAAACAAAATAAAACGCTTTAGCATTTCCTGAAATAGCTCTGTGGAAGCAGGTGCTAACATATCGTGAGGTACATTCTCTTACCACTTTTCTATGTGGCAACCTGAATGTCTAAAATATTCAATTTCAAACCTGGCCTAAATGGTATAAATATAATACCTGACACACTTGTGTTTTTGGGTGTTTTGTGATTCCTAAAATAATAATCATACTTACACGATTAACCAATCACTTCAAAAAGTACAATGGTACTTTTTCCTGGCCTGGCCTCTAATGAATTTTGAGAGGATCAGGTGCTGACCATGGTGTCCAATGGAAGTGAACTTGGGCATCTCTGACCTATCATTTTGCTAAGGGGCCCCAGTGAAGAAGGTATGCTCACATTAATATTTTGTATGATGAACAAGCAAAAAAATTACAGCATTTCCAGACTGTGGATAACAAAGTTGGGATGTGAGTTATTAATCTGTGAACATTTATTATACCTCCTAGTCATTCAAGAAGACACCTTGCCCTTTCAACCCATAAAGAAAAACAGAAGCAATAAGTAGCAAATACTCACATAATTTTTACATGTTAGAACCAATAAATATGTAAGTATTTAAAGGAGATGCCTTACATCTACATTTTTGGTCTAGTGCTCTTATAGCAGAATAAGTATTTTAAAAATAATCCCAGTATCTCCTGGCAATTTATAATTTTTTAACTTCTATTTAGCAGACACTGATGGTTTCTAAAATGGTACTATGTTATTTATGGAAGTAGAGAGGTGGAAGGTGATGTTGACAAACCCCCTACTTCGTGATATCCAACTATCATGTTTTCCATTACAGCCTATAACGTATCATTTATCTTTTATGACCACATGGAATGAAACTGGAAATTAACATCAGGAGCTCTAGAAAACATACAAACCATGGGACTGGGCAACATGCTCCTGAATGAACAGTGGGCCATAGAAGAAATTTAAAGGGAAATCAAAATCCTTGAAACAAATGAAGATAGCACAGCATCAAAACTTACACAATATAGCAAAAGCAGTGTTAAGGGGAAAAATTATAACATCAAGAAATTGGAAAGATATGAAATGAATGACCTAATAATGCACCTTAAGGACCTAGAAAAATAAGAATAAACCAATAAAACCAATAATAATACCAAATAGGCAGGAGGAAAGAAATAATAAAAGTTAGAGAAGACATAAAACTGAAATAAAAACATTAAAAATTAGGTTTAAAAATTAAATAAAATTGATATACCAAAAAGGGGGGGTTTGGGAGAACCCAATTTAACAATATCAAAGATGAAAAAGATGTTACAATGGATAGCACAGAAATAAAAAGAATCATCGGGAATTACTACAGCTACATGCCAAAAAATTGAAACAACTAAAAGAACCAGATAGATTTCTAGACACATACAATTTACCAAAATTGAGGCATGAAGACATGGAAAACCTAAATAGACCAATAACCAAGAAGGAAACTGAATTATTAATAAAGACACTCCCAACAAAGAAAAGCCCAGGACCAGATGACTTCACGGCTGAACTATACACAACTTTTATAGAAGAACTAATCCCAAATCTTCTCAAACTATTCAAAACAATTGAAAGGGAGAGAATCCTTCCAAACTCCTTGTATAAGACCAGTATCACCCTAATTCAAAATTAGGAAAAAAATACAAAAAAGAAAGAGAACTACAGGATATCCCAGATAAACAGATACAAAAACCTTCCACAAAATACTAGCTAATTGAATCATACAACACATCAGAAAGTTCATTCAAAATGACCATGTGTGATTTATCCCTGGTATGTAAGGATGGGTCAACATTCTCAAATCAATACATGTGATACATTACATTAACAAACAGAAGAACAAAAACCATATGGTTATCTCAATAGATGCAAAGCATCTGATAAAATGTGACATCATTTCATGATGAAAATCGTAAACAAATTTAATATAGCAGGAATATGTCTCAATACCATCAAGGCAATATACGACAAACCTACAGCCACATATTCATGAAACAGAATATAAGTATTTTAAATGATGCTAACAGAAGACTTATTATAACTCCCATGACTAATTTCTAGTAAAATTAATAAAGAAAAACTGAACAAGTTATAAATAAAAAATATCAAGAGTGAACAAAGGATAAGAGAACATGGGTAGTAGGGGACAAAGCACTTGGACCATCTTCTACTGCTTTCCCAAGCCACAGCAGAGAGCTGGATTGGAACTGGAGCAGCCGGGACACGATTCAGCATCCAAAAAGGATGCTGACTTCATAGGCAGCAGCTTAACCCACTGTGCCACTGCACTGGCCCCTGAATTGGTACTTAAGCTTCATTTCTTGACTCTTTTATAAACCAACCTATTAATTATCAATAGGTGTAAAAGCACTGGATACTCTCTCTGTTTCAAATATGCTAAATGCTGGGTGTATGAAAATAAACAATTTAATATATTTTAATACTTTGATACACTGGAATTACTAAACAGTTAACTGAACTGATAAACCCAAATCTAAATTGATTGCGTGGTTATACTTATAAATGTTACCTCCTTATTAGAGCCATCATAATCAATCTGTGAATCCTCATCACTGCATCTTTACAAAGTAACTGGAAGTCATTTTGAATAAAATTAGACAATTTACAAAGAAAGGGAAACATTTGAGAAGAGCCCTAGACTATAATTTCTCAGCATAGGCTTCATCTCTCCTGACTTTGGATCAGTTTGTTCAATGATAATATTAGACCAAAATGTGCTTTATAAAAATACCTCCATAACTTAAAACCATGCCACAGTTCATTAGAGCACAATGAGATTTAGTACTTCATAAAATATAGCATCCCAACACTAATGATTGATAAAGCAATAAAAGTTTCTATCAGTATGCCTGTATGGGTTTATAGTAACTAAAAGCAAGTCATTTTCTTTTCAGTCCTACTTAGACCATTGAAGTTTCTTTTCACCATATAGTGTAATCAATATTTCAGTTATATGCTTGGACAACACAATTTTTCCACCCCAAGCAATCAATCAAGTCTGGCTTTCATTCTCACTGCTCGACTCTAATTGATCTCATCAAGATCTGCCATAAATACCATCTCTCAAAATTCAGTGGCCCTAGACCTTGTCTTATCACACAGCAGCATCTGACTCAATCAATCATTACTGTCTTCCAAAAAAAAACTTTCTTTCATGAGGTTTTGAAAATACCATACTCTCTTGGCCTTTCTTCTATCTCCGTTGCAGTATTTTTTCAGTGTGCATTCCTCCTTTCCCCTCAAATATGTGCATACCCCACTGTTCACATTAATGACTGGCACTATCTTGGGTGTAAAAAGCCTATAGTGGAAAGGGAAAGCCAAAATAATTGAGGAAAACCTTCCTCTTTGTATACCTACTCACCTAGGACCATCACTATAAATGACATTTCTATGTTACATCACAAATTCAGACCTAGCCCACTAATATTTATCTTAAGATTTATGTTTTTATGAACAATGTGTTTAGATATGTAATGAACATAAAAGTTAATTTTTCACAATAAGAACTTTTGATTTTCACATGCTCACATTTTTTTCTTCAATAACCCCATCTCAGAGAATTCAGTCAAACTGCTTCCCAGTAGCTGAACCCCTTTTTGCCAGATTTATTTCAGATTTATTTATTTGTATCCATGAACATATATACAAAAATCTTCAACAAAATACTATCAAAAGCATGGCAATTATTCATAGCTAATTGAATCATTCAACACATCAGAAAGTTCATTCAAAAGGACCATGTGTGTCCTGGAATGGAATTGAAGGAGATTTGCAGAACCATAGAATATCAAAATCATGTCAATTATTCATAAAGCAATTCCTTAAAGTCTCAAGAAATGGCCTTAAAGATACATAGAAAATGAATAAACATTTATTTAAGAAACTCTACTAAAACTCAGGAAAATAAGAGAGTCTGTATCATTTGAGCCATGAACTATTTCCTTCCTTCCCCTCCTGGCTCAAAATGAAGAAACTTCCACTCCATGCAGCCCAAGAACACAGATTTCCTTTCCATCCTGCTCCCAATAGAGGGGTATGGCATTTTCCCACGAGTGGGAAATGCACCTAAGAGGTCTCCTTTTATCCCTGCATTCCTATTCCTATCATGGAGAAATAATACATGGGACCTATGGCCCTCAGGTTCTTTCAGAGGACGAATATTCCATCTTCTAGGCTAGTCAAGAAGACGAAGCAAACGCCAAACCTCACACCTACCTTGTGCCCAGTTCCAAAACAGGGATAACACTTAGAAAAAAACAATACTTTTTCTGCTTCTAGATCCACAGCTGTGGCTCAGACATTTTGCCAAGAGAGAAAGATAAACAATAAAATAGAGACTTCTGAAGCTCTTCCCAACAAATATTTTATTTTCAACAGAGCTGGGATAAATTCAACCCTTAGGGCACTCTCAAAAGTGATACATTTGGATGACAAGTAATTAAATGAATACTAAGACTTCATCAGAAACATACATTAAGCCATAAGTAAGCGAGTCAAGCAGAGAGAACCAGAGCAAGAGAGAGCTAAGAAGAGCATTCTTGGGGTCAGAACAAATTACAAAGCCAAACCCAACATCTGTCACTGGAAAGGATCCAAGATGTAACTGAGTTACCCTACAGGACAAGTATGTCCCCAGGAATTAAAAGAAATGGACAACAGGCAGCAGTGAGTGGAGTTCACCCTCTGTGTGTGGTCAGGGAAGGAGAAAGTCAAACAGAGCCACGTTATAGCCACTGCCAATCAGGATGAATGTGTAAAGGCTCTGGGAACTTCTCTCAGGAACGACTTCAGAGCACTCCTATTGTGGGGAAGTGCAGTGGATGCAAATCAACATTAACCTAATACTCCAGGCTGTAGCTAAAAGAACGTGAATAACTGACACTGATTACAGGGAATGGAGAAAGCAATACTCACAATTGTTACAATAGATTCTCTAGACCCAAATTCCAACACATTAAACAGGAAATCCGAACCTCAGATGGGGAAAACATCAAGTCATAGCAACTGCTATTATAAATGACCAAATGTCAGTGCCAGAAGACTTCACTGTAGCCATTATACATATGTTCAAAGAATTAGAGGAGAACATGTTTTAAGAATTAAGTGGAAGTATGAAAAAATGTTTCATCAATTGAAGCATACCAATAATGATATAGCCATTACAAAAGAATCAAATAGAAAACTTGAGTGGCGAGATAAAATAACCAAATAAAACATCAACAGAAGAGACTCATGTGATTACATATAGTAGAGGAATGACTTAAAGAGATAATAGATTATGAAATCTGAAGAACAGAAGAAACAAAGAACAAGATGTGAATAGAGCCTCAGATAAAGTAGAAAAAACATAACGGCACAATCATGTGCATAAAAGGAATATTACAAGTCTATGAGGGAAAGAAAGGGGCAGAGAAATATTGAGGAGATAATGCATGAAGATTTCCTAGTATTTATTGAAAAATAATAATATACACTTCTAGGAGACTCAGTGAATCCAAAATAGGTTAAATGTAAAGGAATCCATCTTGAGAAATGCCATGGTAAATAGATAACATGTAAAAACCAGGAGAAAATGTTCAGTGCATGAGCAGACATGATGGCCTCACAATCAGGAGGCTGTTAAAGATGACTGCATCCTATGGTGGAGTACCTGGGTTTGACAGCTGGTTTTGGTTATTGACTCCAGCTTCCTGCTAATAGAAACCCTTGGAGGAAACAGTCATGGCTCAAATAATGAGGTTCCTATTACTCATGTTCAGGACCTGGATTGAGTTCCCAGCCCCTGCTTTGGCCTGGCTGTTATGTGCATTTGGTGAATGAACTAGTAGATGGGAGATCCTTCTCTCTCTTTTTCTCTGAATTTCAAATGAAGTAAATAAATAAATAATGTGTTTCTCCAAAGAGCTAAAACATTAGGAATATATTCTTGTGATAGCCTAAATGCACATCAAATACTAACCTACATGAAATAAAAACTTAATATAGGAATAAATATGCTATCAATAATAATAGTTATAGAATCCAATACTTTATGTTGCAAGCAAAATTATATATAATTATGCTAATATATTTATAAACTATGCAAGTTTCTGGAAAAACAAAGTATATTATTAGTTATCTACAGATGGGGATGTGGTGAGTCTTTGGGTATAGGAAGCTAAATTTGTGCAGTTTCTTTTAGGAGATATTAAAATACTGTAAAATTGATTATGGTGAGAGTGGTATAACCCTGTTAATATACTGAAACCAACCAATAATTGTACATTTAAATGGATGAATTGCATTGATATGTGTTTAACCTCAGTAACAATTTTAAAACTATTTATTTATGGCTGCTTTCTGAAAATCAATATTCCAAGGCTCCAAGGACCCATCCTTCAACATAAACCCATATAATACCACTTTTGTAGAACTCAGCTGTGTCTTTGTCAAAAACATTGTCATTTCTAGCCTGGACTATTGATATATCACTCTTATTCATATCTCTGCTTTCACTCTTGCCCTATATCTCAAGATATATTCTTCACACAAAAATCAAAGCCACATTTTAAAAATGGTAATAAAACCATATGACTACCCTAATCAAAACCCAACGGTAGCTTCATAGAATACTCGGAAATACATATTGTCAACATGGTCTGTAAGACCCTGTCTGGTTATTGCACCTCTTCATTAATAATCTCAATCTCTGCTTTAATCACATTTTAATTACAATGGTAAAAGATCATTTACACACACACACACACAGGCTTTCATATTTTTTCTTCCTTTTAATTGAAATTCTCTTTAGCAACATCTTTGTGCATTTTTTAATGATATTTATTTATTTGAAAGGCAGAGTTACAGAGAGAGAGAAAAAGAAATCTTCCATCTGCTGGTTCGCTCCCCAGATGGAACTGGACTGATCCAAGGCAAGGAGCCAGGAGCTTCCTCTGGGTCTTTCATGCGGGTGCAGGGGCTCAAGGACTTGGGTCATCTTCCACTGCTTTCATAGACTATAGCAGAGAGCTGGATCAGAAGTGGAGCAGCCAGGACTAGAACTGGTTCCCATATGGGATGCCGGCACTGCAGGCAGTGGCTTTACCTGCTATGCCACAGTGCCGACATCCCTTTGTGTGCTTGGATCATAGTTTTATTTGATATCTTAAGTGAGATTTGTCCTCTAAGATCTCGCTCCTGGTCATTGCCGTCCTCTGTTTCCTCTATAGAAACTTAATACACCCTTCATAAGGTTGGGTGCCTTACCTGACCATGTGATCAAAACCAATCCCATTATTTCCATTATTTTTTTCTACTTTAACCTGCTGTGGTTTTGTTCTTATCACTTTTGGTTTTTTGCTTTTTCTCTGACTACTTCACTAAAATATAAACTCCATCAGATCAAGGAATTATGTATTTCCAGTTAATCTCTCCATCTTCCAAGATTAAATAATTCCTAATCTAATGGAGATGTTGAAGAAATATTTCTTGAATATAAAATCTGATTATTGATTGCATAACTTTATTTCATTCTTATAATGTCTCCTAGATTCATTTATGTTGCCATAGGTGCTTTCTTTTTAAATGGCTGAATAATACATATATATATATCATTATATATTAATTTATCTAACTGATATTTCAGTTATTTTCTACATGTTGGTCATTGCGATAATGTTGCAAGGTATATGGCAGTGAATATAACTTTACAAGGTGGCAATTTCATTTTCTTTGAGCTTATACCCAGAAGAGATATTGTTAGGTCAGACAGTAGTTATAATTTCTTTATAAGTCCATACTGTTTTTCACAGTGGCTGCACCAAGGTATGTACCCAAGAACAGTGCATCAAAGTTTTCTTTGGTCCACATCCTCCCTTGCTTGTTTGAGGATAATCAATATAGTAGGTGTGAGATATCTTATTGATGTTTTGATTTGTATTTTAATGATTAGTGATAGCAAACTTTTTTTTTTTAATTTATGAGTTGGCCATCTTTGTGTCTTCCTTGGAGAAAAGTCTCTTAGGTCCTTTGCCTATTTTGGAGCTACTAAATTTATTGCTGTTGAGTTGTGTACATGCCTTACATATTTTGGATATTTGTTCATTGTCATGTATGTGGTTTAGAAACATTCTCCTGGTCCATAGGCTGCCTTTTCCTTTTGTTGATTGTTTCCTTTGCTGTGGAGAAGCTTTTCAATTTGATGTAGTTCAATTTACTTACTTCTGCTTCCTATATTTGTCAGTTGGTTTTATATAACCAATGTACTCAATTTTTGAATGTTCTTCTCAGTTCATGACAATCTAAATATCAGGAAATAATAATGCAAAAACACCCTAACCTTAGCTAGACTGCATCTGGTTCAACATGTATTTGCTTTACATTTGCATACATTTTTATATGTTGTAACTGCTTGTATTTTACTGAGGAAACCTCCACCTTAAACAGCATGTTTTATTAATCATTTTGATGAAAACACTGTTACCATGTTAATTACATTTTCACATAATAAACCTAGAGGGATAAGTACATAACACAATCAGTATTCCACAGCTTCTTGAGCATGATGGGACTATAGTTTTAAATAAAGATTGAGATAAAATATATCATGTATTTTGCAAGGAAATTAAGAGACATTCTTTGAAGAACTACACAAAGATAAAAGATGGAGGAGGTAATCCATCAAAATTTGTGAACAAGGTCTTATTTGTTAGACAATTATATGATTTTAAAAAGTAAATATTAACTTAGAGTCTATAAGTAGATAAGCAACACTGGTTAGCAAAAAAAATTTACCTATAATGAACTCTAGAGTCATGTGACCTTAATTTCTGGAGTGTTACATTTTATTCTGGGCTAATTGTTGATATGAATTTAAAATATAACCAGAATAAAATCATCCTGTAAGTGAGGATACAGAACACCTGGTTAATATTTTATGTAACTCAGAATTCTACTAGTTTGACTTAATAATATTGACTTAATCATAATGTCACAAAAGGAAGAGAGAATGAGAGGTGAACATTGAGGCACAGTGGGTTAAGTCTTTCTGAGCTCTGGCTACTCCCATTTTTGATCCAGCATCCTGCTAACATGACAGGGAGACAATAGATGAAGGCCCAATACTTGGATTTCTGAAACCGTCCTGGTTGACTTGGATGGAGTTCCTGGCTCCCGACTTCATTCTGACTCAGACAGGGCTGCTGCAGGTATTTGGGGAGTGAACTAGTGGATGGAAGATCTCTCTCTCTCTCTCTCTCTCTCTTTCTCTCTGTGTATGCGTGTATGTGTGTGTGTGTGTGTGTGTACATGTGGGTCACACTCCCTCACGCATTTTATTTGTACTTTATAAGAGTACTCAATTACATTTTGGATTTTTTGGTTTAAGAAAGATATTGGCATGACCTGGAATATTAATAAACAATCAAAATCATAAAGACATATATGTGTACTTCTGGCCAAAATGGAATATCTTGAATGGATTCCCTCCTTCATCTGAAGCAACGGAAAGAAAAACCACGTGCTACTATGTTTGTTTTTTTTTGTTTGTTTGTTTTTTTTTTTTTTTTTTTTGACAGGCAGAGTGGACAGTGAGAGAGAAAGGTCTTCTTTTTCCGTTGGGTCACCCCATAATGGCTGCCGTGGCTAGCACACTGTGGCCGGTGCACTGCGCTGATCCGAAGCCAGGAGCCAGGTGCTTCTCCTGGTCTCCCATGCGGGTGCAGAGCCCCAGCACTTGGGCCATCCTCCACTGCCTTCCCGGGCCACAGCAGAGAGCTGGACTGGAAGAGGAGCAACCGGGACAGAATCCGACACCCTGACCAGGACTAGAACCTGGGTGCCAGCGCCGCAGGCGGAGGATTAGCCTATTGAGCCATGACGTCAGCCATACTACTATGTTTTTCAAGATAGTGCACATGAAGAAATGAAAAACAATGATGCCTAAGAGGCAGAAAACACCAGGTAGTCCATACAGCTACTGGAGATCACTCTATTAGGAAGTCAAGGAGCAATATCTGCTATACTTGGAAAAAGAAAAGCAAAATCCATAATTTATGAGGCATTGCTACATTACTCTAGACAGTCTTGAAACATAATTCACAATGGAAGATAATTAGGTTGAGACTTAGCAATAATTCCGATACACCTAAGGAACTCAGATGCAGGGTCCAGAACAGCCAATCTATTTTTAATTAACTTAATTGGAACCAGAATGCAATTTGAGGATATTTACAGAAATGTAATAATATTCAGAACTAAAAAGAAAGACCAAGTTTCACATTAAAAATTGAAAGATTACTAGAAGTAAAAAGAAGCAGAAAATGCAAATCATAATGAGGATAATAACCAAAATGGCCCAGAGTTAGGATGGATGTTGAAGCAAGTGCTAACATACTACTTGGATTGCTTACAAAACACACTAGATTCAGTTCTACACACCTGACTTTGGCCTGCCCATACCTGACTGTTGAAGTTCTCTCTCTCTCTCTCTCTCTCTCTCTTTCTATCTGACTGTCTCTGTCTCTGCCTTTCAAAGAAACAATAAAGAAATAAACACTAACCTAAAAAATAGTGACCTAGAATTTACAGGATTGGTGCAAATATTTATATATGTTAAAAAAGACATTAAAACTCTTTTTTTTTTTTTTTTGACAGGCAGAGTGGACAGTGAGAGAGAGAGACAGAGAGAAAGGTCTTCCTTTGCCGTTGGTTCACCCTCCAATGGCCGCCGTGGCCAGCGCACCGCGCTGATCCAATGGCAGGAGCCAGGTGCTTCTCCTGGTCTCTCATGGGGTGCAGGGCCCAAGGACTAGGGCCATCCTCCACTGCACTCCCTGGCCACAGCAGAGAGCTTGCCTGGAAGAGGGGCAACCGGGACAGAATCCGGCGCCCCGACCGGGACTAGAACCCGGTGTGCCGGCGCCGCAAGGCAGAGGATTAGCCTAGTGAGCCGCGGTGCTGACTGACATTAAAACTCTTATTACAGGTTAGAGACAGGACAGGTAAGACTCAAATCAAACTTAAAAAAAAAAAAACAAAAAAACAAAAAACAAAAAAAAAAACTACAATGAAATGAAAAGGATATTAAATGAGATTAATGGTAGATTATACACTGAAGAAGATAAATGAACTCAGTCAATAATAATATATTAAAAACATAAATAAAAATAGGGGCGGGTATTTGACCTAGAAGTTAGACATTGCCTGGGTGCCTATATCCCATGTCAACGTGGATGGGTGCTAAGCTTTGGCTCAGTCCCGATTCCAGCTTCCTGCTAATGCACACCCTAGAAGGCTGAAATGACAACTCAAATATCTGTGTCCTTGCCACCCACAAAGGGAGATCTAGATGGAGTTCCTGGCTCCCACCATCAGATTGGCCAAGATGTGGCTGCTGTGGGCTTTGGGTGATTTCATATCAGAGATTTCTCTTTCTCTCGCTTTCTGTCTCTTTACTTCTCTATGCCTCTTAAAAAAAATAAAACATAAGAAGTGAAAATGTGGATTTTTGATGTATCCTCACGTATAATATATTTAGGATAGGAGTCATTTTTGAGGGAAGAGAACAGAGATTAAGGGGAACAAATAGTATTTGAACAAGTGGCACACTTTTTTCTAAGTTTGAATGAAAATCAAATTCATATTTCAATGAATCCTAATCATAAAAAACTAAAGAAACTACATCAAATAAAAACTTAACAATGTTGCTCTATAGAAGTGATAGAGTCAAAACTATAAAGGCAATCACAAATAACAGTTTTTCTATAAAGAATAGTGATGATAAGGAGGCCAGCTGATTCTTGGTGAGAACAACGGAAGAGACAAAACAACAGTATCTGTAAAGAAAAAAAAAAAAGGAAAAAAAAAGCAACAACCAAAAAATTAAGCAAAATTCAAAAACCTAAAACTTGATACCTAATGAAAATATCTTTCCATAAAAATTGAAAAAAATATAATCACAGGTATAAAATATGGTAGACTTCTATGCAATAGGATATGAAAAAGTACTGGCAAATGACATTAGCCAGAAATAGAGATCTGTATAAACAATGTATAATGGAAAGTATACTTACAAATATAATTAAATTATAACTGAATCTGTTTAAAAGATAATACACATAAAGATAACCCTTTAATATGCAAATTATAATTCTACATCAAGTATATCACTACCAAATCCTAAAGTATGAGTGGTGATAAACGGAAGTATACTATTCTAGGGTATTATTGAGATGCGATATAATTTCTTCTTATTTTTAATATTTCAAAAGCAGAGTCACAGAGAGAGAGAAGAGACAGAGAAAGAGATACTCCATCCTCTGGTTCACTCCCTAAATGCCTGCAATAGCTGGAGCTGGGCTGATCTGAAGCCAGGAGCTTCTTCGTGGTCTCCCACTGGATGAAGGGGCCCGAACACCTGGGCCATCTTCTTCTGCTTTCAAAGACACATTTGCAGGGAGCTTAATTGGAAGTGGAGCACCCGGGACTTGAACTGGCACCCATAAGGGATGCTGTTGCTGCAGGTGACAGCTTTACCTGCTACATCAATTTTTTTTTTAAGTAGATGGTTATAAGATTAATGTTCTTAAAGGCAGATAGTTATAAGGTAAATTTCTTAAAGGTAGAGAGTTATAAGATAAGTATTTTTTATTATAAAAACTAAATCAACCAGTAAAATATAACAAAAGCAATTCAATGAGCTAAAATTGAATCACAAAAAATAATCCAAAAGAATCAAGAAATAAGGGAATAAATAGGAAACAAAGAAGGCAAGGAGCAGAAAATAAACAAGATGATAGATTTATATTTATCCATATTAATTAAATGTAAATATTTCAATGCTCCAATTAAAGGGTAAATACTGTCAATTTGGATGAAAAGCAAGACCAAAATGTGGTCTAACCTCAGGAAATCCTATTTAAATAAAAAGACAAATAAAAGTCAAAGGATGTAAAAAGGCATGCTAATCTCATCAATGGAAAACAGGAGCATACCTATTTCAATACTGATAAAGTCAATGTTAATTTACTTTAAAAATTTAATATTTAATTGTATTTTAAAGGGACCTGGCATGGGTAGAGAGAGTATGAGAGAGATCTTCCATCTGCTGGTTCACTCTCCAAATGCCTGCAACAGCCTGGACTGGGCTAGGCTGAAGCCAGGAGACTGGAACTTAGTCTGGGTCTCCCAAGTGGGTTCTTGATTATCATGTGATGCCACCAAGAATGTGCACTACCCGGATGAAACTGGGAGAAGTGCGGGACTTTCAGCCCTGGCGCTCCTGTATGGGATGCTGGAATCCTCAGTGGTGGCTTACCTGCTGTGTGAGACTGCCACCCATAGTTACTTTAAAAGTCAGGCATATTACCAGGGATAGACAATGAGCATTCAAAATGATAAAGAGACCCATTTATTTAGGTGACAAGCAAGAATATGAAAGTTACATACACTTAATGACAAAACTACAAAATACCAGAGAAGAAAATTTAAGAACTAAAACAAATCCAACATTGTAGTCAGAAATTTCAAATTCCATATTCCAATAATAAATAGAACATGTAGACCAAAAATTAACAAGGATGTAATAAATGGAACAATATAATCATCCTGACCTAATTGTTATTTAAAGACAAAAGGCAGCAAAAAAGACAACAAAACACAATACAAGGGTTTTAAAGCACACATATAACATTTTCCTAGGTCAACCATATTTTTTTTTAAGATTTGTTTATTTATGTGAAGGCAGAGCCTCAGACAGAGAGAGGGAAAGACAGAGAGAGAAAGAGGTTCTCCATCCACTGACTCACTCCCCAAATGACCCCCGTGGCAGGAGTTGGGCAGATCCTACACCAGGACCAGGAGCTTTCTAGGGGTCTCCCATAAAAGTCCAGGGTCCCAATCACTGGGGCCATCCTCCGCTGCCTTCCCAGGTCATCAGCCGGAAACCAGACCAGAAGTGGAGCAGCCAGTGACCACATGGACACCAGTGCACAGATGCAGGCTCAACCTACTATGTCACAGTGCCAGTCTCAGTAAACTGTATTTTACTCCATAAAAATTTCAGTAAGTTTAAAATATTTCAGTCCATATAAATTATGATAGAGTAATTACATGTGAAATTGAAATTATGAGCAGAAAAGATTCAGAATATTTCTAAATACATGGAAATTAAACAATGCACTTTCATACAGTTAGTTTAAATCAGGATTTTTCAATTTTACAGTGGTATGAGGATGCTATACAATTAGTAGCAATTGTAATCTTGGTTTTGAATATCATTCATTTTCCCAAAATAGCAATATCTAGTCCAATTCTCTTTTATGATCCTAGACAGAGGCAGCAAGCCATAGCTCTCAACTGGCCATACAATCATCAGTGTAAATAAACCATGAATTATTGTGTACTCTGTTGCTAAAGGTGTTGCTTAGGCCCCATAAGCATTCCATAGATTTGTTGGATTAAATGCATTTCTGGCTTAGAATATTTTCAGTTTATATGGATTTATCAAGCTGTAATATCATTAGAAGTTGAGGAGCAACTGGATAACCCATGTGTTCTTTAAAAAACAGACAAACAAACCAAAAAACTAGAGTGTATTTGGGGCTGGTGTTGTGGCATAGGTTAAGTGGCCACCTGTGATGCCAGTGTGCCATACAGGAACCACTTCAAGGCCTCGCCACTCTACTTCTGATCCAGATCCTGGCTAGTGTACCTGGGAAAAGCAGCAGAAGATAGCCCAAGTGCTTCGGCCTCTGCCACCTATGTGGGAGACTCAAAAGAAGCTCCTGGCTTCAGCCTGATCCAGCCCTGGCTGTTGAGGCCATCTGGGAATTGAATTAGTGGATAGAAGATGTCTCTCTCCCTGTTTCTGTAACTCTGCCTTTTATGGAACATAAATAAATGTTTTTTAAAAAAAGTATTTTGAACTGAATTAAAGTGAAAGCAAGATATATGAGAATTTGTTAGATAACACTGAAGATTTTTAAGGGTGAATTTATAACACTAGCATTTATTTAAGAAAAATGGAAAAAACTTATCAGTGAGCATAGTTTTCATTTAAAAAAAGAAATAAATTCAAAATTAGCATATAAAGTAGCAAGATAAGAAAGTTTAACTAAAGATAGAAACCAATGGAAACAAAAAGGGAAAAATGATAAAATACATCAATGAAACCCAAAGCTATTTTGGGGAAGATCAATAAAACATAAATATCTTGCCAGACTGATTAGAAAACAGTGTGAAAACCCAAATTCTTAATATTAGAAATGAGTAAAGCAACATTGCTGTAATTCAAATATATTAAAATACTAATAAATGAATATTATATATAAATTTATACCTGTAAATTTTGCTAACTTAGAAGAAAGTGCCAAGTTTTTTGAAAGACACAAATTTTCAAAGGTCACTCCAGGAGAAAAAATAAATTGTATAGTTTTATATTTATTAATGAGGAAAATCTGTGTTAAGATTGGCTAACCAATCAATTAGAAGATAAATGTCAATTTAAAATCGTAACATATAAATAGACATTTCACAAAGAACATCTGAAGATTCATAAAACTATGCCCAGTGATACCAGTCAATAAGAACTAGAAATGAAAAGCTCAGGAGATAACTACTAAAATTATTATTCCTAAAGATAGATGATAACAAGCGTTGACAAAGTTAAACTGAACTGTGAAGTGTAGAAATTTTTACCTACTTTGCAAAACATTTTGGTGGTGTTTTACATAAATGCAAACTCATTACTAACTCAGCAATTGAAGTTCTATGTATCTATCAAAGGAAAAATAAAAATTTACCCACAGATAAAGATATGGACACAGATGTCCATTGCAGCATTCTTCTTAATCATTCCAAATTAAAAAGCATTGCTTTGCCGGCACCACCGCTGACTAGGCTAATCCTCCGCCTTGCTACGCCGGCACTCCGGGTTCTAGTCCCGGTCGGGGCACCGGATTCTGTCCCAGTTGCCTCTCTTCCAGGCCAGCTCTCTGCTGTGGCCTGGGAGTGCAGTGGAGGATGGCCCAAGTGCTTGGGCCCTGCACCCCATGGGAGACCAGGAGAAGTACCTGGCTCCTGCCATCGGATCAACGCGGTGCACCGGCCGTGGCGACCATTGGAGGGTGAACCAGCGGCAAAGGAAGACTTTTTCTGTCTTTCTCTCTTTCTCATTGTCCACTCTGCCTGTCAAAATAAAGGATTGCTTTGTCCACTGTCAAATGAATAAACATCTTTTGGTAAAGCCACACTATGGAATGCATTCCAAGACAAAATTAATGAACACAAAAATATTCCAAAACAGGGTTAAATCTCAAAAATTCTATGGTAATGAAGAATATATCTACAATACCACATATTGTGTCATGTCACTCGTATCAAATATTCACAAAAGGAAAATTTATATGCAAAGAAACTGTACTTGTAGTTGACTGGGAACAGTATAATAAAGGGAAGTGACTACAAATGGAGACTAGACACATTGCAAAGGTGATAGCAATGCTTTAAAATTGTACTGAGGTATACATTTAAAATTAACATTCTACATTATGCATCTTAAACATAAGTAAAGCTATTTTTAAACAATTTTCTGTAAAGAAAACATAAGAACTAGATCACTGTCCATGTATGATTATCAATTCTACTGAAGAGCTAAGTAAAAACTACCAACAAATCTAATGGTATCACCCTTCATTATTTAGAATGTTTTATTAAGTATTTCTGAATGTAAAAGCAAATTATTTTAACTTACTAAAAATATTGCTCTGACACCAAAATTAGACAAATAAAATTAAACTACAAGCTAATATACCTCATGAAAAAAGAACATACAAAGTCATCAATATATAAGGTAATCAAATATATGAGCAAAGGAAATTAAGTAATATTTATAAAAGGGTAATACATCATGACTAATGTTGTTTATCTCAGGAATATGAACCTTATACAGATTATTCAGCATCTGAAAATGATCCAATGTAATTCACCATACTCTGTCATTCTAAATAAGAAAATACTTGTGATCATCTCAATAGCTACAGACAACACAGTTGTCAAAGTTCAAATTCCACTTATTAAAACTCTTAGTAAAGTTGCAACTGAAGGAAACTTCCTCTACCACATAAAGAATATAAGCAAAATCATGAAACTGACATCATATTATTTAAAATTCTAACCGAGGGGTCGGCGCTGTGGTGCATATCGTTAACACCCTGGCCTGAAGTGCTGGCATCCCATATGGGCACCGGTTCTAGTCCCAGCTGCTTCTCTTCCGATCCAGCTCTCTACTATGGCCTGGGAAGCCAGTAGAAGATGGACCAAGTGCTGGGGCCCCTGAACCCATATGGGAGACCCGGAAGAAGATCCTGGCTTCAGATCGGCATAGCTCTGGCCATTGCCACCATCAGGGGAGTGAACCAGCGGATGGAAGACCTCTCTGTCTGTCTCTACTTCTCTCTGTAACTCTTTCAAATAAATAAAATAAATCTTAAAAAAAAATTCTAACCTGAGCATGTTCCCTCAAAGTTAAGCATTAAAAAAAAATAATAAATTATAAAAAAAAAATCCCAAGATGGTGGAATAGGGAAAGGGTGTGCTGCTCTAATCTAGGAGAAAATAACGCAAAAACAAAAAGTCAGGAGAAGCAGTGCATTCTCAGGGCAGAATGTGAAGGGAAACTGCAGTAGAGATCCCGCAGAGAGAGGGCGCACGCGGTGCATCTGTGTAGAAGGAGCAGGAAGGAGTGTGGACACAACATGCGATGCCAACAGGCAAGAGCTGGACAAAGTGCCAGCTTTGGAGAGCAAGGCGAGATCAGGCTCAGCGGCCCGTGCCACTGCAGATGCAGCTGCAGGGAGAACCTAGTGGACTACGCCGTTATTGTGTCTGGCCAGGAGCCCTGAGAACAGGGTACACGCTAACCCAGCAGAAAAGGATGCACCTTTCTCTCTCCCTATCACCCAACAATGGTGCGCAGCAACTGGCTGAGAGAGAGCAGGCATCATTTTGGACATACGTAGGTAGCAGCTGTGGCAGCTCTTGTGCACACCTACCAAGTGGTGGGGACAAGATGCCATCCTGACAGCAATGGCCACCACAGCAGCTCAGGCGCATGCACCCAGCAACAGCGGGGAGAAGAACCTGCTACAGACTGTTGTTGGACCCGGCAACTGGGGGGCGGGGGCGGGGGCGATTCTGTAACAGGTAAGGCTGTGGCCGGCGGCTCTTGTGTATGCGTGCGATCCAGGGATTTTAGCAGAAGGAAATGTCCATGTTCTCCACTGACTTTTAGTCTGGCTGTGAGGTTTGACAAGGGGTTGGGCCAAAAATTCACCACTGTATAATACTGTGGAAAGCACAATAGTGTAGTGTTTGTAAAAGGAGCCGAACAACAGATCACTAGAACAAGACTGAGTCTAGAAATACGTCCACATATATAAGATTAGTGGGTTTTATGTCATGAATTGCAAAGCAATTCAAAAGAGGAAAATCATTTAAATAAAAAGTATTGACACATAAATAAAAATTAAGTCAAAATGATTTTTTTTGACAGGCAGAGTTAGACAGGGAGAGAGACAGAGAGAAAGGTCTTCCTTCCGTTGGTTCACCCCCCACAGCAGAGAGATGGACTGAAAGAGGAGCAACCAGAACAGAATTTGGGGCCCCAACCAGGATTAGAACCCGGGGTGCTGGTGCTGCAGGTGGAGGATTAGCCAAGTGAGCCGCGGTGCCGGCCCAAAATGGATTCTAAACTATAACTCTTTAGAACAGAACACAGTAAATAACCTATGTGGTCTTATGTGAGTTAAAGGTCTCTTTTGATATGGCACTCGACTTATCCATTTTTTAAAAGTTTATGAAGGGGTCGGCATTGTGGTGTAGTGGGTAAAATCACCTCCTGTATTCCCATATACCATATGGGTGCTGGTTGGCGTCCCAGCTGCTCCACTTACAATCCAGCTCTCTGGTATGGCCTGGGAGAACAGTAAAAGATGGCCTAAGTCCTTGGGACCATGTACCCACATGGAGGACTTGGAAGAAGCTCCTGGCTCTGGCCTGGTATACCCCTGAGCATCACAGCTATTTGGGGAGAGAACCAGTGGATGGAAGACTTCTCACTCTCTTTGCCTCTACCTCTTTGTAACTTTGCCTTTCATGTAAATAAATAAATCTTTTTTTTAAAAAAAGTCGATGAATTCAGGTTCATCTGAATTATAATAACTATTCTTTAACATACACAGTTTCATGAATAAATGAAAAAGCCACACTCCAGAAGATATCTCAAAGATACATACCTGATAACAGAATTAACCTCAATATACATAAAGAAATCCTGATATTTAATAATTAGGAGACAATTATCAAAATATACCATTCAAATAGCTCACCAGAGAAGATGGAAATGTAATAAATGAGATCCTGAAAATTCTGTGTCATTACTAACTAGGGAAATGCCTAACTCTAAAACATCAGGTTCCATTAGATGGACGTGAATTAAAAATAAATGGAATACCCATTTCTGGTGCTGACACAGAGTAAGTGAAAATGTCCATGTATGCCATGGAATGGCACTTAAGAAAATTGTCGGAAATGTTCTCATAAAGCTAAGCCTATGATTACCTCATGATGTTACAAACTCTTTCCTTGGTATTTACTGATATGAAGTAAAAACTTAGATTCACATAAACACTTTTATGCATTCACTTACAGCGGCTTTGTATTCAGAATCACCAGGGGAGGGAAATGGAAAAATTCTAAATCTCTTTAACTCCCCAGTTGATAAACAATGTAGTGTGTCCATGCAGTGGAATACTCAGCACTAAAAAGATCAAACAGCTGCCTCATGGAACACATGCCTGAATACAGTACATCGTGCTAAGTGAAAGAAACCATGCATACACTACATATTGGATTATGATTGATCTATAATGTCACAGAATATATAAAATGATAAAGAGACTAGTGAGTGGTATCAAGGACTTTAGGGCTGGGTTTGGAGATGAACAGGCGTGCAGTATATTTTTGATTACCTTGATTGCTGTGATCTCTGGCCTAATATATTTGTCAAAATCAAAGAACTCTATACTAAAATGGACAAATTCAACCAGTTGCAAATTTTACCTTAACCACCTTTTGTATTCAATAAATGTATTCATGAAAATGAGGAACGGAACATGATCAGAAGTATGATTTGTTAAAATAAATTCTTAGAATTGTCTTATGAGAAAAGAATACTGCATTTCTATCTCTACTAAGAATACATGTGCTGCATGTGGTAAAGAACTCAGCTAAGGAGGAAGAATAATGTCCACCTTCAAAGATGTTCACATCCAGTGAGTTCCACTACAAGGTCTGGAGATGGACTTAAGTCTGCCAACACAGTCAAATACATGAATTGTCCCAATGTGATCATGGAGATCCACAGAAATCAAAGAAGGAGCACACAAGAGTCAAGGTTAGAGTGATGTGATGTAACAGACTCAAGTAGCCATTGCTGCCTCTCAGGATAGGCAGAGTGCAGAACAAGGAACAAAGGAACCTCTAGAAACTGAAAAAAGCCAGGAAACATAGGCAGAGTCCAGAACAAGGAACAAAGGAACCTCTAGAAACTGGAAAAAGCCAGGAAACATATTCTTTCCTGGAGTCTCCAGAGAATACAGCTCTGGTGACTATCAGGGATGTGATGCATACTAATGTTTTCTGTTGTTCGTTTAAGATACAGAGTTAGTGGCAGTTTGCCGCAGCACCTATAATAGTAATATACCAGCTCTGTCCAGTTCCCTACGGGATTTCACAAAAAAAAAAAAAAAAAAAAAAAAAACAAAAGGAAAATTCCTTGATAGGTCAATCTTCTAATGCCCTACACTAATGAAAGGCAGATCAAAATAATAAATTTTGTTTTAAAGCTAGGTCATTAAAAGAATGAACGCATACATTTTGTTAAGAATTTTTTTGATTTATTTATTTACTATTTTTTGACACTCAGAGTTAGTGAGAGAGAGAGACAGAGAGAAAGGTCTTCCTTCCACTGGTTTACCCCCCAAACGGCTGCTACGGCCAGCGTGCTGCGCCGATTCAAAGCCAGAAGCCAGGTGCTTCCTCCTGGTCTCCCATGTGGGTGCAGGGCCCAAGTACTTGGGCCAACCTCCACTGCCTTCCTGGGCCACAGCAGAGAGCTGGACTGGAAGAGGAGCAACCGGGACAGAATCTGGTGCCCCAACTGGGACTAGAACTTGGAGCACCTGCACTGCAGGCAGAGGATTAGCCTAGTGAGCCACAGCGCTGGCCTATTTATCTACTATTAAAGGTGGGGTTACAGAAAAAGGGAGAAACAAAGTGATAAAGAGAGATCTTTCATGCGCTGGTTCACTCCCCAGATGGACAAAACAGCCAGGTCTGTACCATGCAGAAGCCAACAGCCAGCAGCTTCATCTGGGTCTCCAAGTGGGTAGCAGCATCTAAAACACTTTAGCTATCTACTGCTGCTCTTCCCAGGCCCTTAGCAGAGTTCTGGATCAGAAGTGAAGCAGCCAGACACAAACTGGTACCCATATGAGGTGGCAGTGTTACAGATGGTAGCTTTACTTGCTATGTCACAAAGCTGGCCTGAGGATTTTTTATTTCTTTACAAAATTTATTATGAAAAATTCAAATATCCTGGAGCTACTAAAGTAGTAGGAAAGAACCAATAAAAATTAGAGAATAAACAAAACTGAAATTTAAGGAAACTTAAAACCATCAGCAAAAATGAAGAGCTAGTTTAAAAAAAAATTCAGAGATCAAAAACAAATGGGTTAAAGAACAATTTAATAAAATCAGAGATGAGAAAGGGGATGCTAAGTATCACAGAAATAAAAAGAATCATCAGAAATTATTAAAAATAGCTGTACTCCAACAAGCTGGAAAATCTAGAAGAAATGGATAGGTTTCTGCACAGACAGACAATATACCAAATTTGAGGCACAAAGACATTGAAAACCAAAAAAGACCAGTAACCAAGATGGCGAGTGAATGGGAAATAAAGATTCTCCCAAAAAGACTAGATGGCTTCCCTGCTGCATCCCACCAAACTTTCAAAGAAGAAATAAACTCAATCCTCTGTAAAGTATTCAAAACAATTGAAAGGAAGGGAATCTTCCTAAACTCCTTGAGGCCAGCATTATCTAAATTCTAAAACCAGGAAAAGTTACAATAAAGAAAGAGCACTACAGACTAATATACCTGATGTACACAGGTGAAAAAATTCTCAAGAAAATCCTAGCCAATCGATTCAACAACACATCAAAAAGATGACTCACCTGGACAAAGTCAGATTTACCCCAGAGATGCAGGTATGGTTCAACATAAGCAGATTAATAAACATGATTTATCACATTAACAAATTGAGGAATGAAAACTATTTGGTTATCTCAATAGATGCAGAAAAAGCACCTGAGAAAATACACCATCCTATCATGATAACAACCTTAAAAATGGGTAGAGAAGGAATATACATCAACACAGTCAAGGCAATATATAACAAACCCCACATTATATTGAATGGAGGAAAACTTGATTTATTTCCTCGAAGATCCAGAATGAAATAAAGATCCCCAATCTGACTATTAATATGCAACATAAGGCTGGCGCCGTGGCTCACTAGGCTAATCCTCCGCCTAGCGGCGCCGGCACTCGGGGTTCTAGTCCCGGTCGGGGCACCGGATTCTGTCCCGGTTGCCCCTCTTCCAGGCCAGCCCTCCGCTGTGGCCAGGGAGTGCAGTGGAGGATGGCCCAGGTGCTTGGGCCCTGCACCCCATGGGAGACCAGGAAAAGCACCTGGCTCCTGGCTCCTGCCATCGGATCAGCGCGGTGCGCCGGCCACAGCGCGCCGGCCGCGGTGGCCATTGGAGGGTGAACCAACGGCAAAGGAAGATCTTTCTCTCTGTCTCTCTCTCTCACTGTCCACTCTGCCTATCAAAAAAAAAAAAAAAAAAAAAAAAAAAAAGAAATATGCAACATAGTTCTGGAAGTGTTAACCAGGGCCATTAGTAAGAAAAGGAAATCTAAGGGATACAAATTTCAAAGGAAGAAGTCAAATTATCCATTTGTTGATGCCATGATCATATATATAGTGGAAACAAAAGACTATGTTAAGACTTTTGGAACTCATAAGAGAATTTAGCAAAGTTGCAGGATATAAAATTAACACACAAGGCAATAACATTTGTATACTGAAATAATGCCATGGCTGAGAATGAACTGCTAAGATTAGTCCTATTAACAGTAGCCAGAAAAATGTTTAAATACTATGAGATAAATATAACCAATTTTGGTACAATGAAAATGAAAATACAAAAAAGGAAAGAAATAGGAGAAAACACACAAAAATGGAAAAAATCTCCAACGTTTGTGGATTTGAGAAATTAGTATCATCAAAATGTCCATACTACCCAAAGCAATTCACACATTCAGTGTGGTTCCAATCAAAATACCAAGTAAACTTTTCTCAGGTCTAAAAAAAGAATCCTAAAATTCATATGGAAATATTTGAGATGCTGAATAGCTAAAGCAACCTTAAACAATAAAAAATAAGCTGAATGTGTCACAATACCAGATTTCAAGACATATTACAAGGCAGTTTTAATCAAAACAGCCTGTGACTTGCACAAATATAGTAAAAGAAACAAGCAACAAAGTAAAGAGGCAAATGACAGAACAAGATGGAAAATTTGTAAACTATGCATTTGAAAATGGATTAATATCCAGAATACATAAGGAGCCCAAAAGACTGAACAACAACAAAACAAACAATTCAGTTAAGAAATGGGCAAAGGACATGAACAGATCTTTTTCAAAGGATGAAGTGCAAATAAATTTTCAACAGACATATGAATAAATGTTTAGTATTACTAGCCATCAGGGAATCGAAAATTAAAAACACAGTGAGGTGTCACCTCACCTCTTTTAGAATGACTATCATTCAAAAACCAAAAAATCACAAATACTGGTGAGGACGCAGAGAAAAAAATGCCCTGATTCACTATTGGTAGGAATGTAAACTGGTAAAACCATTATGGAAGACAGTATGAAGTTTCTCATTAATCTAAAAACATATCTATTATATGACCCAGCCATATCAGTCCTGGGAATATGCACAAAGGAAATGAAATCAAAATGATTTCATTACTTATGAGTACTTATGAGTTCTTGTGAGTACTCCTACATTTATAACAGTTCTATTCATAATATCTAAGTTATGAAATCAACCTGATGTCCATCAATATATAAAGAAAATATAGTATATATACACGAAGGAATACTATTCATCCATAAAATTAAATTCTGTGCTTTGCAACAAAAGGGCTACAGTTGAGACTACTATGCCTAGTGAAATATGCCAGATCCAAAAAGTCAAATATCATGTTTTGTCTGATTTATGGTAGCTGATATATGGAGGGAAAAAAAAAAAAACCTTAATATATGAGAAGGAAACTGACATTGGATCTTGAATATGGCTTATAGCCATTGTCCATATGCCTGTTGAATAGTGGTATTTCTATGTTTAATTTGTTGACCTCTTTGTTTATTGGAACATTAAGCCTATAATTATAAACTAAAATATTATAAAAATATAAAAATTTTTTGCAAAAGTTACAAAAAAGAAAGGAAGGAGGAAGAAGTCAGAGACAGAGGGGAGGAGGAAAGTATTATTAAAGTCTTAGAATTGAATCTATGAACTATTTGTAGTCTATTCTTATTTTTATAAAAAAAAATTAAATACTGTGTTGGGCTGCCTCTGTGGCATAGCAGGTTAAGTCATTGCCTGCAGTGCTGGCATCCCACATGGGTGCCAATTCAAGTCCTGGCTGCTCCACTTCTGATCCAGCTCCCTACTAATGTGCCTGGGAAAGCAGCGAAAAGTGGCCCAAGTGCATGCTCCCTTGCACCCATGTGGGAGACCCAGCTGAAACTCTTGGTGCCTGGCTTCGATTTGGCCCAGACCTGTTCATTTTGGTCATTTGGGGAGTGAACCAGTGGATAGGAAACCTCCCTCCCTTTCTCTCTGCCTCTCTCTCTGTGACACTGCCTTTCAAAATAAAGAAATAGATCTAAAAAAGAAATAAAAATCCTGTGACTGACATTGTGGTGCAGCAGGTTAATCTGCTGTTTGCAACACTGGCATCCCATTTCTGAATGCCCATTCAAGTTTGCTACTCTGCTTCTGATACAGATCCCTACTAATATGATTGAGAAGGCTGCATAAGATGGTCGAAGAGACAAAATTGTAGTTCCTGGCTCCTAGCTTCAGGCTGGCCCAAACTCATCTGTTGCAGCCATCTGGAGAGAGAATCAGTGGATGGAAGATTCTCTTTCTCTTCAGGTAAATAATAAATTTTCCAAATTTAAACATTCTTTGGTAATATTGTATCTTTGATCTAACACAGGCAGTTTAAAACAAACCCATCTTCCTACTTCCCAGGAAGACCTAACATGTTACTTTTTAGAATGCATTTTTCTGAAGTCTTACTATTTGTAAATGACATAATATTGTTGTTTTTACTTTTCATTAAATTCCAAATCAGCAAAGATACACTAGATACTATTTAATAAAAAACAAATTGAAAGTTACTGTAACACCCAAAAGAGTTGGAGATATTTTCTCATCTATGTTCAAAAATGAATAATTTTGTTGAAGATAAAGAGGAGGTAGGCACTTAGTTTTGTTAACATATAATCTGCTGTTTGTAATGCCTGATAACAATCTCTTGTTCTTGATCTTTAAACAATGATTTATAAGACACATGATACTACATTAATCTCTCCCACTCTGATACATATAAAATCTTATTTCCCTGGGATCAATTTGATATTCTAATTTTATATTTCAAATAGTTTTTGGTAGCTTTAGTGGGATAAAGTAAAATGACTATAACAGGAAATTTTGACCAGAGAATTAGATATCTAACTTGTAGATCATCAAAGACATGGTATTTTTGGTGATTCCACGGTCCAAGTTGTTATCATGGGAAAGTTCAGTTGAACACGAGTAGAAGTTGATGACCAGGAGGTGATAGCCAAACTAAACACGGTCTTCACACTTAAGTATCTTATTACCTTTTCAGGCCATGGGAAAAGGTCAAATAATTATATCAAGAGTGGCACTATGATAAAATTCTTCATAGGGCATTATTGAAGCACAAAGTTGGGACAAGTAAATCAGATGGAAGTTAACACAGGAGTTTATCTATTACAGGGAAATGGCTCTCACTCTGAGCTTTTCTAAAATACTGGTCAGATTTTTTCTTCCTGGCTAAGAATTCATGTCTCCATGTATGCTAAATATGTGGTGCTAAACTCTTGTCTATTCTCTGATTTGAGAGACAAAGTATTGGCGTGGCCCAGGCCTTGCAAGGATGTCGTAGAGGTCTGTCTTCTCAAGACTTTTGAAACCAAGGGGACCTGTCCAACAACAGATGAGGTAAGAGCCTCCTTGGCTTTGTTCATTCATGGGGTCACCTTGATTGGATTAAGGAATAGCTAGAGGTGTGGTAAAATATCATTCAGGGATGCATCTGTGTGAGGGTGTTTCCAGAGGAGGTTGTTATGTGAATCCAATCCATGGATTAAGTGGGGTAGAACATCCTGAACCTGGGTAGGCATCATCCAATTGTCTGGGGACTTGGATACAAAACAAAGGCAGAGGAAAAACAAAGCTCTCTCTCTCTCTCTCTCTCCCTCCTCTCCCCCCATCTCCCTCACTCCCTCCCTCCTCCCCTTTTTCCCCTTCCTCTCCCCCTCTCTTCTTCCCACCAACATCCTGGAGTTGGTTCCTCCTTCTTCCGCCCTGGGACTTACAGTAGCATCCCCTGAGGTTTTCAGGCTTTTGGTCTTGGACTGAAAGTTACACTGTTAGATTCTCCAGTGCTGAGTCTTTTGTACTGGGCTGACCATCGCTGCCAGAACCCAAGAGTTTCTAGTTTGCACACTGCCTGCTATGAAATTTCTTAACCTCTATAATCATGCATGCCGTTTCTCGAATATATTCTCTGACTGTCTGCCTATATGTTCTATCTGGATAACCTTGACTAATAGAGGCCTTTAAGTTATATAAACCCTTTTTAAAATTGCAAGACCCAGCCTTTAATCAACCATGCATAAGAGCAGCATATTAGGCATCGTTTTAACAAAAGAAAATCACTCTGTAAGCAGACTACAAAGTGACACTTGTCAAAGATTCACAGAAGACACCAATTGAAATAGACTCCCCCTCAACACCCTAACTAGTCATTAAGCAATATTCTCCAGACTTTTTGCACACTGTCAAATCTTCAAAATAATGTGCCTGGATAATATTTTCCTAGCAACTCGATAGAGAGAGTTGAACATTTTTTCAGAGAGTAAAAATTTAATGTTGCTTCTTGGCTTTTATGCAGTGATTATTTAAGTAATGCCCAACTGATAAAAGTTTCAGTGATTTTTTTTTTTTTGGTGAAACCAAAACATTGTCCATTATGTTCCCGAATGTTCCTTGTGCTAAGTATTAACCTACAGTTGAGGCCAAAGGAGACTTTTTCCTCCCCAAATGAGCTAGTAGCTTTTTCAATGTGACAAAGAGAACTAAATAATCAACTACAAGAATTTTTTTTCTTGTTTAATTTTTAATCTTTGTTACAAGGCAGCACTAAACCAATTTTAAGGCTTAGTTGTGAATGCTAGCTTATGTAGTTGAATGGAATAATAACTTTATGCTATTTTAACTTGAGCTTTGTGATTAAAGTAATTATTCTGGTTGATACAGTGGGAGACTGTATCAAACAGCATTTGTAATTTAGCAGTAAATCACACAATTTTCTCAAAATAATCCATAATGGTATTTTTCTATTATTTTACATGGAAGTAATTTATATATTAGGTTAAAAAATGGCCAGATTTCTTTACCTAAATATATTGCACAGTTTGTTAAAATTAAGTTCTTTGTCACCAAAGTTAATGATCTCTATACTGCATTTTTGTCTGATTTAATATTCTTTTAAAATGTTACCTATCAAATATTCTATTTTTTATAAATAATTTTCTTATGTTCCTCAATATGTAAGGTGAAATTAGTATTTAAAAATATATTTCTGGGGCAGGCACTTAGCAAAAAAAAATTAAGACGCCACTCGGGATACCAGCATCCCATATCAGAGTGCCTGGTTCAAGTTACAACATCACTACCTCATATCCAACTTTCTGTTAACACACATTCTGCGAGGCAGCATATCATAGCTCAAGTACCAAGGTCCTTGCCACCCACATGGGAAATTGAATGGATTGTGCTCTGAGATTATGGTTTTGGCCTGGCTCAGCCTGGTTGTCATTGTCATTTGGGGAGATCTCTCTCTGTGTGCATCTGTCTGCTTTTCACATAAATTGAAATTAAAAGGAAAAAAATGGAGATGCAGGAGCACTGTGGCATAGCAGGTAAAGCTACTGCCCGCAATGCAGGAAACCCATGTAGATGCCACTCCCAATCCAGCTCTCTGCTATGGGCTGGAAAAGCAGTAGAAGATAGTCCAAGTTCTTGGGCCCTTGCACACACATGGGAGATGAGCTATTGTCTCCTGGCTTTGGATCAGCTCAGCTCTGGCCATTGTAGCCATTTGGGGAGTGAACCAGTGGCTGAAAAGCCTCTCTCTCTGCCTCTGCTCCTCTGTAACTCTGCCTTTACAATAAGCAAATAAATCTTTTAAAAAATGGAGATGAAGTTGGGAACATTCAAGGTAATAAAATAGTTTAAATATTAAATAATATACCCTATATGGTATGTTCTAATAATTATGTGTATATATTTGGCATACACAGGGTTATCTAGGCTTTCTTGTTAATATTATTGGGTAAGAAAACTCAGGACTTAGTTTATAACATCAAGTCCTGTGTTGTATTATACTTGTTCTAAGTGAAATTTATGTGTTATATAGACAATTTTTCAATATTTGGATTCTCTGCTCATTTTCATACAGCACATTTCATTGAACACATCCTGGACTCTGCACTGGTCCTAATTTTGCCCTCTACCTGGTAAAAGCATTGCTCCAAATTAGCTGCTATTAGGAAGAGTAATGCCATTTTCTTACTGCAAACAAGAGGATTTCTCTAGATTTACCTCTGGCATGTTAGACATTTGGTTGTATCTGCCCCTTCCCCGCGTTCGCTTTGGAGTAGCAGTATTACAGCATGAGGCTATTTGGGCATAGAGCTGCCTGTCTGCAATCCACACAAATGAAAGTGCAATGTCTGGGATGGCAGGTGCCATGTAGTATCATCATGAGTTATCCAGGTTCAGTCACTCCCATCCGACATCTGACATTTCTAGGGTCACCTCTTAAATTGTGCAATTATTTACTTAACTGCCTAATGCAGTGTTCTGTTTTAAATATCAAAAAAGGAAAGTACCATCTTCCATTGTTGGAAGGATGGTGAGTTTAAGTGCCTTCTTAAACAAAGGTTGTTTTTAACATATTCAAATGTTTTTCTTTAACCTAGTTTGAATGACAGTTTAATTTTTGTAAACAGAACACTAAATTATCCATTCAAGCACCTCATATTTAACTAGTTTCTCAGTTTAGCTATAATGGTTTCATGAATTGATGACAATGGCTATTAACTTATTAAGTAAAATGATAAAAAATGGTCAGTTTTTTGGTTATCTTTAAAATTACTCTTTCATTACAGAGTGGCATTAGAATTGGTGGAAATCATTTTAGCTTCATCTGTCATTGGAAATACACTGTAGAGATAACAAATAATTCAGAAAACAAAAATCCATAATACAATTTTCTTCACTAGAATGTTCACAGTTTAATTTTTTTTCTACCCGCTGGACTAAAACATTGGGAAAATTTTCTATAATGTTTCTATTTATTTTTATAGCAGTTCTTTGTTTACTTTGCCAAAGTTTCACTAGCATATATAAAATGCTCAGTCTGATTGTTCTGTTTACATGGTGGCATCCTACTGGGAAATGAAGGTAGATGGCAAACAATGTGTGGATGCCACAAAAGAATTAGTTACGCTATGCTCCATATTTCAAGAAGATGTCTCTGCAGCTACCACTGTCACCCATTTTAGATTATGGATTCACGGGTGGCAGAGAGTACTTCTCTTTTTACCAAACTTCACCCCACCTTCCATGAGGATAATTCTTGCCAGGCAGTTTTGAGTAGGTTTGATCATGTAATTACTTTGAAAGTAAATGGGCTGGTAGCTGTGGTGAGCAGAGTACTACTTATCCTACAAAGGTTTCTTTCCCCCAATAAGGCAGAAAATGCTGCACTCTATTTATACGCAGTGGGATGCTCTGTTACTGCTTCCTTCCTACAAAGAGAAAATGAAGCTGATTAAATCCAATCAACTTTCATTTACTACAAAGGTTTAAACGCCCATATTCAGTGCACTTCTTACTAACCATGTTTAGCTTAAGATAATAAAAACCCTTTATTGAGCTCCATTAAGATAGGAGTTTTCCAGTCAACCAATCAGCTCTGCACAAAGTTTCATGGGCTGCAGTTCCATGCTGATTTCAGTGGAGGGCAGATAACTTAAAGACACATATATATATAATTAACATGATTAACTAACATTTAAAAACTTGTGTATCACTTATTTATTAATTAATTGCATTGATTTCAAGTAAAAATCTAAAGGCATAAGATGGGCATCCCATGATAACTTAGGAACCAGTGCTGAGCTGAAATTACTTTAAATAGCTCTGAATGAAAGGTATAGAGAGTAAATATGGAAGGACAAAAGAAAAAAAAAAAAAAACAGGCCAAGGCACGGCTCAATAGGTTAATCCTCTGCCTAGAGGCACCGGCACACCAGGTTCTAGTCCCAGTCGGGGCACCGGATTCTGTCCTGGTTGCCCCTCTTCCAGGCCAGCTCTCTGCTGTGGCCCAGGAGTGCAGTGGAGGATGGCCCAAGTGCTTGGGCCCTGCACCCCATGGGAGACCAGGAGAAGCACCTGGCTCCTGCCTTCGGATAGGCGCGGTGCGCCGGCCTGCGGCGGACATTGGAGGGTGAACCAATGGCAAAGGAAAACCTTTCTCTCTGTCTCTCTCTCTCTCTCTCTCTCACCGTCCACTCTGCCTGCAAAAAAAATAAAAAATAAAAAAAAATAAAGAGCTGATTTTTTTTCCAACGACATTAATAAACAAAGATGCAAATAAACAATGAGATACCATTCTTATCAAATTGTCAAAGTAATTTTTTTTTTTTTTTGACAGGCAGAGTTAGACAGTGAGAGGAGAGAGACAGAGAGAAAGGTCGTCCTTTTTCCGTGGGTTCATCCCCCAAGTGGCTGCTACACTGGCATGCTGCACTGATCCAAAGCCAGGAGGCAGGTGCTTCCTTTTGGTCTCCCATGTGGGTGCAGGGACCCAAGCACTTGGGCCATCCTCCACTGCACTCCCGGGCCACAGCAGAGAGCTGGACTGGAAGAGGAACAACCGGGACAGAATCCGGCGCTCCAACCGGGACTAGAACCCAGGGTGCCAGCACCGCAAGCAGAGGATTAACCTAGTGAGCCATGGCGCTGGCCCAAAGTAATGTTTGAACACACTCATGGTTAGCAATTGTAAGGAGTCAGGCACTATTTCTTATCAGTCATTGGCAGGAAAATTATTGCAATCTCTTTTAAAATAGCTACCAGCATTTAATTACATTAAGACTTGTTTTGCTATTTGTTTTGTCCAGAAAATGATTTTTAAAAATTGACACTGGGGACAGGCACTATGGCACAGTGGGTTAAAGCCACAGCCAGCAGCGCCAGCATCCCATATGGGCACTGGTTTGAGCCCTGGCTGCTCCATTTCAAATCCAGCTCTATGCGGTGGCCTGGGAAGGCAGTAGAGGATGGCCCAAGTCCTTGGGCCCCTGCACCGGAATGGGAGGCCCAGAGGAAACTCTTGGATCTTGGCTTCGGATCAGCTCAGCTCTGACTGTAGGGGCCTTTTGAAGAGTGAACCAGCGGATTCGAAGACTTCTCTTCTCTCTCTCTTGCTCTGCCTCTATCTGTAACTCTGTCTTTCAAATACATAAAATGATTCTTAAAAAAAAAAAAATTGACACCGACTGGGAATTTGTTCCAAACAAATCATCTTGAATTCACATCAAGTGCTAAGTACAAGTATGTGGGTCTCAGCACTATTTATTATAATAGCAGATTTGGAGGAGGGAGAGTATGTTTCCCTGAAAATAGGAAGTGCGGAAGAATTTAGAGAATATGCAAATAATGAAATACCATGGGAATATTTAAATAGCTTCGAAGAATGTTTGGTAAGAGGATATGTTCATAATATACAAGGTAAGAGGTTTTATCAGCAAGTCATGCTCAGTATATCTTTCTGGTAAATATATTTATATCTATATGACATATATTTGTAGAAAAAGGGTGATGGTTATATACCACTATGTCTGCAGCGAGTAATGAGAACATGGTTCAAAGTTATGTCAGGATTTACATTTTCCTGAATTCTATGCTCTCACACAATATGGCTCAATTAAGTAGAATATGATTATCTCATTTTATCTTGTGAATTAATCAGATAAGAACTTAAATATTAATTTCAAAGGAAATATATTAGACATATCTTTTTTTGTATAAGATGTGTCCACTATATTCTCAAGGTTGTAGAACCTCCCCAATGCTTTGATGTAATTTTTATTATTAATATCACATTTTGGAAACATCATCACCATTTCCCCAGGATATCAGATTCACAGCCTTGTACTAAACCTTAGTTATTCCCTTATTGGTCCATATGAAAATACAATCATGTAATGCACCTTTTTCTCAGTTATTTGTCATATATATATACTTACTTACTTTGTTGTAATTGCAAGTCAGGCATTGTTTAAGATTTATCCATTTATTTGAAAGGCAGAATTACAGAGAGAGGAGGAGAAACAGAGGCAGAAAAAGATCTTCCATTCCCTGGTTCACTCCCTAAATGGCCAGAATCCAGTAGATTTCTCTGAGTCTCCCATGTGAGTGCAGGGGCCCACGTATTCAGGTCATCTCCCACTGCTTTCCGCAGAACCAGCAGGGAACTGGAGCAGCCAGGACTGGAACAAGCACTTATAGGGGATGCTGGCACATTAGGCAGTAGCTTAACCTACTGCGCCACAGGGCTGGCACAAAGTGTTGGTCTTTTAATTGCCACCACCTAAATTACTGCATAATCACTGTGTGCATGGACTATTGCAATAATCAATAACTGTTTGTGCTCTATGCACTGTTTCTTATCAGTCCAACCTCATCCAAGATTGCTTTTGACAAGAACTTTCAGATCTGAACAGAATGAATCCCAACTCAACCCACGTTATCAACAACGACAATGCAAACTCAGTTGGAATACTCTCATTCCTCTCCAAGGGAGTGTGTCAGTTATGCATCTACTGTCTGTGAGCTCTAAATCCATGCTTTTGCCTGCTCCATGAAAATGGTCTTGGATGTGTTAACGATCTTCCTCTGCCAGCTGGCGTGATGTTCTGTTTGGTCAGCAGAGGGTGCCAGAGGGACACTGCAGGAGTACAGGGTGTGCGGCTTGCAGGGTCTGGGTGTCAGAGCTCTCCTGCGGTGTCCAGCTCCTCCAGCGTGGCTGTCCTCTCCGGGATTCTCTCATCTCACGCAGCTTCTCAGTATCAGGACACTGCAGCACCCAGAGGCCAGCGGCTTTCCCTGACAACCGAAATTGTTTGCTTCTTCTAATGATTGTGCAGCGAAGGCCAAGTGAGGCATCTCCGTGAACAGACTTCCCCAACGCCTACCCTAAAGGACAGATTTTCGGCAAGATCAAGAGAATAGATCTGCCGACAGCAGCACTGGAGCAGAAAGCAGGGCGGTGATTTATCTGCCATTCCGTGAGCCACAATGTGTCCTGTCCAACCAGCCTGGGTCTCAGCCCTGGGTGGCGGCATGGGAAGCTCTTCCGTGAGTGGTCTATCTCAGTTCCTAGAAAATGACTGCTCTTCGTATAAAGAAGGATTTTCAAAAAGTTCACAGAAAAGACGTACTATGGAAAAGATCTATGGGCCGGTTCCGCGGCTCACTAGGCTAATCCTCCGCCTTGCGGCGCCGGCACACTGGATTCTAGTCCCGGTTGGGGCGCCGGATTCTGTCCCGGTTGCCCCTCTTCCTGTCCAGCTCTCTGCTATGGCCTGGGAGTGCAGTGGAGGATGGCCCAAGTCCTTGGGCCCTGCACCCCATGGGAGACCAAGAGAAGCACCTGGCTCCTGGCTTCGGATCAGCGTGGCGCGCCAGCCGCAGTGTGCCGGCCGCGGTGGCCATTGGAGGGTGAACCAATGGCAAAGAAAGACCTTTCTCTCTGTCTCTCTCTCTCACTGTCCACTCTGCCTGTCAAAGAAAGAAAGAAAGAAAGAAAGAAAGAAAGAAAGAAAGAAAGAAAGAAAGAAAGAAAGAAAGAAAGAAAGAAAGAAAGAAAGAAAGAAAGAAAGAAAGAAAGAAAGAAAGAAAGAAAGAAAGAAAGAAAGAAAGAAAGAAAGAAAGAAAGAAAGAAAGAAAGAAAGAAAGAAAGAAAGAAAGAAAGAAAGAAAGAAAGAAAGAAAGAAAGAAAGAAAGAAAGAAAGAAAGAAAGAAAGAAAGAAAGAAAGAAAGAAAGAAAGAAAGAAAGAAAGAAAGAAAGAAAGAAAGAAAGAAAGAAAGAAAGAAAGAAAGAAAGAAGAAAAGAAAAAAGATCTATGCATGGCTTTCCAAAGATTTTCATACCAAAATATATTTATCTTTTAATTCTACTTTCCCACGGTGTTTTTGAAATATATTCAGTATTCTCTTTACTTAAAAGTCAAGTCTTCCCATCCTCAATTCTACAAAAGAAGTTGATTCTAAATGAGCATCTCTCAGCCCTTCACAGAGTAGCGAAAGGTGATCTGGAACTGACTTGTCCACTGGAAGCAGAAGGTGACACATGCAATGGTGCTTTCCTGCCGGTACCAGCAGGGATTATTTGAGAGTCCAAGAGATAAAGCAAGTGAAAAGTCCCTGCCCAAGGGGTCGAGCGTCTCCATCCCCATACCTGTGAAACTGGATGACAATAAAACAATTTCTTTCTTGGGTGACAACTGCTGGCACAAAGAAGGTGAATTAGCAGCAAAGCAGAAAGAAAAAGGAAGGGGGGGGGAGGGAGGAGGAAAGAGAGGAAAAGTAGGAGGAAGAGAGAAGAGGGAAAGGGAAGGGAAGAGAGAGAGGAAAGGAAAATGCAAGAAAGAACAGGCCAGAAGCAAATTTCACAGACCAAGAACACTAAATTATTGGAAGCATATTCCACAACACAGGCCAGAAACTGCACGCTGTGCCTCCACAGGGTGATTTCCTGCTAACTAGAAGGTACGGGTAGGACCAAGATGATTCCTTTAAGGCGATGTCCATAATGTTCAGGAGGCAACTGGAAATTCTTCATCAATCAAGAAGCAGACAAAGCAGGATGTGAATGAGGACAGGCATCCACTGACGCAAGTATCCAGAGAATCAGATGTTGGAAATAACAGGCAAGAAGTTTAAAGTCGCTATAATAAAATTGCTTCTCAAACAATTGAACATTCCTGTAAAACAAATTAAATCTAAAAACATAGGCAACAATAGAAGATTTAAAAAAGAACCAAATGAAACTACTGAACTGGAAAATGTTGAAATGGTAGTAAAATTTTACTGGAAGGGTTCATTAACAGAGCAGAGATGACAGAAGATATGACCAGAAAACTTCAGGACAGATTAATAGAATTACTTAGAAAAACAGAAATTGCATTTTTAAGTGAAAAACTTAAAATATTCTGTGGGACTGTGGGATAGTCAAAAGAATTAGCATTTGTGGCATCACAGTTCTAGAAAGCGAGAAGAAACTGTGGAGAGCTGAAAAATTATTCAGAGAAATATTGGATGAAATATTCCCAGATATGATAAAAGAAAGGAAAAATTCAAGTATCTAAAATAGAGTAAACTCAAAGAAATACAAAATGCAGATGCAAAGTCAACTTATGAAAACTAAAGATATCTCGAAAGAAAGCAGAAAAGAAAGATTACAATTGGGGAGCCCAGTTCCTATGACAGCCAGTTTTTTGTTTGAAACTGTGGGGATCAGAAACAAGAGGCACATTTTCAAAGTACTGAAAAAAAGATCTAGATCTGTGAATTTTAGATTCTGTGTTTTGTGAAACAGTGTTAATAATGAAGGGTGTCGCTCCCCCTCTTCGTGGAGGAGCAACACTAAACCCTGCGCTGTTCTTTCGTCTGCTCGGCCCTCCCCGGGTTTGCTGCTGGTTCTTCCCGGGTTGGCTACTGTCCCTTCCACCTCCGTGGAAGGGCAGTTCCCCCTGGCCGCATTCCCCACTTCCGCAGGGGAGCAGCACACCGCCGGCCGGCTCTTCTCGGGGGCTGCACAGGTGTTCCCTTAGGTGTTCCCTTAGGTGTTCCCCTTAGGTGTTCCCCTTAGATGTTCCTGGTGAATGCCGTCTCTCTCCTCCTTTATAGTCCTCCTCCGCCAATCCTAACTCGGCTGCCCACACGCTGAGCACGCCGCTCTCCTCCAATCAGGAGCAGCTTCTGCAGCTTGTCAAGTTGGTGAGAGGCAGCTGGGTAGAAGCTGTTTTCTCCTCTCCCAGCGCCATATTGTGGGAGAGCAGATGCATAGAATAAGTCTTAATTCCAGTAACTTAGTCTAGTCCGAATTGCTCCCCACAAAGGGTAAATCAATACATTCTCAAACCAAAGGAGGAGGAAACAGAGGAGGAACAGAAATGACTATAACAACTAAGACAAGTTGTGACAGGCAGATCTGACGTAAGGAGTAAAGGAAGTTTTTGAAGTAGGTTATGCTATCAGAAGGGGGTTTGGAGCTTCATACAAAAATGTAAAACAAACAACAGATGCTAAGTAATAGAATAAATATGAAAGCACTTCAAAAAGTCCCTGGAAAATGGAACTGATAAGATGTACTATAGTGCAAAACCTTATCCAAACCCATGCTTAGTAATTTCTTTTTTTTTTAACTTTTATTTAATGAATATAAATTTCCAAAGTACAGCTTATGGATTACAATGGCTTCCCCCCCCCCATAACTTCCCTCCCACCCGCAACCCTCCCCTTTCCCTCCCCCCTTCCATTCACATCAAGATTCATTTTCAATTCTCTTTATATACAGAAGATCAATTTAGCATACATTAAGTAAAGATTTCAACAGTTTGCACCTACAAAGAAACACAAAGTGAAAAATACTGTTTGAGTACTAGTTATAGCATTAAATCTCAATGTATGGCACATTAAGGACAGAGATCCTACATGAGGAGTAAGTGCACAGTGACTCCTGTTGTTGACTTAACAAATTGACACTCTTGTTTATGGCATCAGTAATCAACCTAGGCTCTTGTCATGAGCTGCCAAGGCTATGGAAGGAAGCCTTTTGAGTTCAACAGCTCTGATCATATTTAGACAAGGCCATGGTCAAAGTAGAAGTTCTCTCCTCCCTTCAGAGAAAGGTACCTCCTTCTTTGATGACCTGTTCTTTTCACTGGGATCTCACTCACAGAGATCTTTCATTTAGGTGTTTTTTTTTTTTTTCCCACAGAGTCTTGGCTTTCCATGCCTGAAATACTCTCATGGGTTTTTCAGCCAGATCCGCGTGTCTTAAGGGCTGATTCTGAGGCCAGAGTGCTGTTTAGGACATCTGCCATTCTATGGGTCTGCTGTGTATCTCACTTCCCATGTTGGATCATTCTCTCCCTTTTTTATTCTATCAGCTAGTATTCGCAGACACTCATAAGATGCATTTTGCTAATCTTTTTGAATATACTGCATATGCTTGGGTTTGAATTATTTTTTAAGCAAGACAAACTAATCTTTTAATTTCATTTTCTATGAGCATTCTGGCACACTTTCATAAAATAGACTATATCAGGAACTCCTAAATTATATTTAATGGATAAAAAACTTATAACATAATTAGATGCTATTTATAAAAAAAAAAAACAGCTCCTCGTTTGGCTGATTTTTTGTAATTTTTTTTGGACTCAATCCTGTTGATTTCTTCTCTGATTTTAATTATTTCTCTTCTCCTACTAGATTTGGGTCTGGTTTGCTGCAGATTTTCTAGATCCTTGAGATGCATTGAAAGCTCATCTATTTGGTGCCTTTCCAATTTCTTGATGTAGGTACCTATTGATATAAACTTTCCTCTTAACACTGCTTTTGCTGCGTCCCATAATTTTCAGTATGTTGTGCTGTTATCCTCATTTACTTCCAGAAAATTTTTGATTTCTCTTTTAATTTCTTCTATGACCCATTGTTCATTCAGGAGCATGTTGTTCAATCTCCATGTGTTTGCGTATGCTCTAGGGATTCCTGAGTTGCTAATTTCCAACTTCATTCTTTATGGCCTGAGAAGCTACATGGTATGATTCTAATTCTTTTGAATTTGCTGAGACTTGCTTTATGGCCTAGTATGTGGTCAATCCTAGAGAAGGTTCCATGTATTGCTGAGAAGAATGTAAATGCTTTATATGTAGGATGAAAAGTTCTGTAGATATCTGATAGATCCATTTGGGCTATAGTGTCATTTAAATCTGCTGTTTCCTTGTTGATCTTCTGTCCTGTTGATCTGTCTATTTCTGAGAGTGGAGAATTGAAGTCCCCCAGTACTATTGTATTGGGGTCTAAGTCTCCCTTTAAGTCCGTTAATAAATCTTTTAGATAAACTGGTGCCCTGTAATTAGGTGCATATACATTGATTATTGTTATATCTTCCTGTTGAATTGATCCCTTAATCATTATATTTTGCCCCTCTTTGTCTCTCTTAACGGTTTTTGTGGTAAAGTTTATGGTGTCCGATATTAAGATGGCTACGCCCGCTCTTTTTTCATTTCTGTTGGCATGGTATATCTTTTTCCAGCCTTTCACTTTCAGTCTGTATGGATCTTTGTTGGAAAGATGTGTTTCTTGTAAGCAGCAAATAGATGGGTTTTGTTCCTTGAGCCAATCAGCCAATCTGTGTCTTTTAACTGGACAGTTCAGGCCATTAACGTTCAATGTGACTATTGATAAGTGGTAACTTTGCCTTGCCATTTGCCAAAGATAAGTTCTAATATATGCTTTGAATTCCCTGTGATCTTTTGCTGTGAGGTTTCCTTCCTTTACCTTCTTTCATATTGATGACCATGTTTCTGTGTGTAACACATCATTTACACTAATGCAACCATACAAATAACCCTATAGGGGCTGAAAATATGCCCATTTTACAGCAAGGAAACAGAGGCACCAAGAAGTTCATTAACTTAACAAAACTACAGAATTTGTGAGTGGTACTAAGAGATTTAACTAAGATAGTCCAGCTCCAGAACCCAAGTTCTGCACTGGTTTCTTGCCTGCCTGCCACGCCACTGTGAACTCCTAGCAGGAGTTCAGTTCCTGAGCTACTTCTCCTAGGATCAGCAGAGACCTGAACTGCAGACACGGAGGTCTCCCGCCTTATTGACCACCCCCATCCAGTCTTCTGTCTTCTGTATTTATGAGCTCCTTATATGAACATCTCCCTAAAGCACTGTCTATATACTTGTGCAGAGTTCTCAATTTTTGTTTCTGGGAAATCCAAACTAGGGCACATGTGAAGTGTACCTTCGTCTTCTGGATACTCTCTACTTGCACCTATTTGTCAATTCATTTCTAAATTTACATCATAATGTGTGTCTTCATTATGCTCCCTTCCTTCCAAGTTCAAACTTATGAGGAGTTTTGAAATACTGTCCTGCTTGAGAGTCTAGTCATTAATTACATCACATAATATTCTTCCTTTTAAAGACTTAACAAATGCTGTTTAAAACATGTTTGCTCTCTTTAATTTACACTGTGACCCTACTAACACTTTTCTAAATCCTATAAATCTCCACACAGACAATTCTTTGGTTTATTTTGAAAAGTCATATTTAACGTTCTTCATTTCTGTACTCAGCCAGTGACCCTATGAACTTGTTTGACACAAAATTTGTCTTGCAGAATTCCTTTTATATCCTAAAAATATTATCCTTTGAAACTACTTATTGCTAAGATTCATCAATTTTATTCGCTGGCATACATTTAATTTTCAGTAGTTTCACATAATGTATATTCATCTCCTTCCCTTAACTATCAATGTGATTTCAAGAGGTGATTGTGACAGATATTTTCTATTTTCACTGTGTTGTAAGGCACTGGACTCTAAAGCAGAGGTTACCTACTTAGTGTTGCACTCAAAAAATAAGAGTTATTTTAAATGATGAGTTGCTTATGGGTAAGAGAAAAGAAGAAAGAGCTGCTTTTGAGGGAAGCTGATCAGAGTTTCATAAAATTAAAAACTCAATAAATACAAATACTAGCATTTCAAGGAAACATAGCTACTACATTTTAAAATAAAAATATGTGTTAGAAATAGGTTATGCATCAGTTTCTTGGATGTGCTCATTAGTAGATTCGGGCTGAGTTTGAAACTAACATGGCTGTCTGTCAGGTAGACAATCAAAAATAGCCACAGTTGAGGCGCTGGGTTTTGTGCTTGAATAACAAAAGTAGAAAATCTAAACGTACAGATTCGGGGATTATCCAAATATATACAAATATCAAAAGACCATCCCACATAACCTAGATAAAGACATGATGGCAAAACAGGTGAGGCAAGCTTTGGTGATTACAACTCAATAAAATGCATTTGCAAATAATTTTACCCATTTTAAGACCTGACACCATCAAATTATTAGAGAGCATTGGAAAAACCCTGCAAGATATAGGTACCGGCAATGACTTCTTGGAAAACACCCCAGAAGCACAGGCAGTCAAAGCCAAAATCAACTATTGGGATTGCATCAAATTGAGAAGTTTCTGTACTGCAAAAGAAACAGTCAGGAGAGTGAAGAGACAACCGACAGAATGGGAAAAAATATTTGCAAACTATGCAACAGATAAAGGGTTGATAACCAGAATCTACAAAGAGATCAAGAAACTCCACAAAAAACAAAACAAACAACCCACTTAAGAGATGGGCCAAGGACCTCAATAGACATTTTTCAAAAGAGGAAATCCAAATGGCCAACAGACACATGAAAAAATGTTCAAGATCACTAGCAATCAGGGAAATGCAAATCAAAACCACAATGAGGTTTCACCTCACCCCAGTTAGAATGGCTCACATTCAGAAATCTACCAACAAGAGATGCTGGAGAGGATGTGGGGAAAAAGGGACACTAACCTACTGTTGGTGGGAATGCAAACTGGATAAGCCACTATGGAAGTCAGTCTGGAGATTCCTCAGACACCTGAATATAACCCTACCATTCGACCCAGCCATCCCACTCCTTGGAATTTACCCAAAGGAAATGAAATTGGCAAACAAACAAGCAGTCTACAAATTAATGTTTATTGCAGCTCAATTCACAATAGCTAAGACCTGGAACCAACCCAAATGCCCATCAACAGTAGACTGGATAAAGAAATTATGGGAGATGTACTCTATAGAATACTATACAGCAGTCAAAAACAACAAAACCCGGTCATTTGCAACAAGATGGAGGAATTTGGAAAACATCATGCTGAGTGAAATAAGCCAATCCCAAAGGGACAAATACCACTTGTTCTCCTTGATAGGTGACAACTAACTGAGCACCAAAAAGGAAACCTGTTAAAGTGAAATGAACACTATGAGAAATGGTGACTTGATCAGCCCTCACCATGACTGTTGATGATCAACTTGATATGTTATCCCTCTTAGTATTTTTTGTTTGTTCTACTGAATACTTTTGGTTGAATACTGTAATCAATACACAATTATTCTTAAGTGCTGAAACTTAACTGAAAAGTGATCACTGTTAAATATAAGAGTGGGAGTAAGAGAGGGAAGAGATGTGCAATTCAGGACATGCTCAAACTGACTTACCTCAAACGGTAGAGTTAGAAACATACCAGGGGATTCCAATTCAATCCCGTCGAGGTGGCATGTACCAATGCCATCTCACTAGTGCCAGTGATCAATTTCTGTTCACAATTGATCATAATGATAGGATTAAGAACCAAAGGGAGCACATAAACAAGAATAGTGTCTGCAAATACTAGCTTATAGAATCAAAAATGGAGAGAATGATCCAGCATGGGAAGTGAGATACACAGCAGACCCATAGAATGGCAGATGTCCTAAACAACACTCTGGCCTCAGAATCAGCCCTTAAGGAATGCGGATCCGGCTGAAAAACCCATGAGAGTATTTCAGACATGGAAAGCCAAGACTCTTTGGGAAAAAAAAAAAAAAAAAAAAAAAAACCTAAATGAAAGATCTCCACGAGTGAGATCCCAGTGGAAAGAATGGGTCATCAAAGAAGGAGGTACCTTTCTCTGAAGGGAGGAGAGAACTTCCACTTTGACCATGGCCTTGTGTAAATATGATCAGAGTCAGTGAACTCAGGGGGCTTCCATAGCCTTGGCAGCTCATGACAAGAGCCTAGGTTGATTACTGAGGCCATAAACAAGAGTGTCAATTTGTTAAGTCAACAACAGGAGTCACTGTGCACTTACTCCTCATGTAGGATTTTTGTCCTTAGTGTGCTGTACATTGAGATTTAATGCTATAACTAGTACTCAAACAGTATTTTTCACTTTATGTTTCTGTGTGGGAGCAAACTGTTGAAATCTTTACTTAATGTATGCTAAACTGATCTTCTGTATATAAAGAGAATCGAAAATGAATCTTGATGTGAATGGAAGGGGAGAGGGAGTGGGAAAGGGGAGGGTTGCGGGTGGGAGGGACGTTATGGGGGGGAAGCCATTGTAATCCATAAGCTGTACTTTGGAAATTTATATTCATTAAATAAAAGTTTGAAAGCAAAAAAAAAAAAAAAAAAGACTGATACAGAAGTGATGCTAGTATCAACTCAATCTCAGTAATGAGGATTTAGTGATATCATTAAAATTAATAATCACAGGCCAGCAAATAAATCCTTTATGCATCTTATGATAATTAAGGATGAAATACTGGTAGATATATACCTTAGAATTTATAAACACTTCCCTAAGGAGATTTCACAATGACTGTGAAATCAAGAATAGGAACCTTCAGTTAAAATTCGGCAGTGATATAAAGACAATTGTAAACATCAAATCACCTTGAAAGAGACATGAGCCTTATCTAACAAAATCAGTATTATAGTATATAATCATTATGAAAGATTCATTTTTCATACCTATGAAGTAAAAAGCAACCCAGTCAAAATACTGTATTAATTAGTGGCACAAATTTCTGAAAATTGTCTCATGAGAACTAAAACCTAGGGTAAAAACAAACAGACAATAAACCGAAATAAAACAAGTAGGTCTTGAGGAAAAGGTTTAAGATAAATTGATCACATTCCACATTCACTTAGGGGATATCATGTGTCAAAAATGATTATAATAGCAAGGCATAGAAGATAAATTTTCCACTCTGCCTCAAGTAGAACATTTCCTTAAATAGAATGCACAGAAAAAATATTCAGGTTTGGAATGCTGGGCTGGAGTTGTAGCGTAGCAGGTTAACCTACTACCTATAATGCTAGCATCCCGTATGGGTGCTGGTTTAAGTTCTGGATGCTCTAGTTCCCATACAACTCCCTGATAAGGTGCCTTGGCTCAGGTGCTTGGGTCCCTGCCACCCATGTGGGAGAACCAGATGAAGCTTCTTGGCTTTGGCCAGGGCCAGCTCTGGCTGTTGCAGCCATCTGGGGAGTGAGCCAGTGGATCAAATCTCTCTTTCTCTCTCTCTACCTCTCTCTCTAACATGCCTTTCAAATAAATATTTTCAAAATATAAAGTTCAGAATATTATTGTTACATATTAAAAACTGGTGCTATGTGATGTTAATAAACAAATGCAAAATGTTTTCTTTTGATTTTCATCTTATTTTTTTTGGACAGGCAGAGTTAGACAGTGAGACAGAGAGAGAGAGAGAGTTATGGACAGTGAGAAAGAGATAGAAAGGTCTTCCTTCTGTTGGTTCACCCCCCTAATAATTGCTACGGCCGGCGCTGTGCCGATGTGAAGCCAGGATCCAGGTGCTTCCTCCCAGTCTCCCATGAGGGTGCAGGGACCCAAGCACTTGGGCCATCCTCCACTGCTCTCCCAGGCCACAGAAGAGAGCTGGACTGGAAGAAGAGCAACCAGGACTAGAACCCGGGCTGCTGGAGGAGCAGGTGGAGGATTAGACAAGTGAGCCACGGCGCCAGCCTCATCTTGTATTTTAAATTAATATATAGTACTTCCCCTCCCCTTACTTTTATGGTTTTATTTACCCACTGTTCACCCTGGTCAGAGAATATTAAACAGAAAATTCCAGAAACAGACAATTCACATTTGAAAATGCACATTGCTCTGAGTAGTGGGAAGACATCTTGAAAATGCCCTTTCTGGTCCAATCTGGGGTATGAATCATCTCTTTGTTCTGCCTGTCTATGTTGTTTACCCTGACTGTCTATAAATCATTCAGTAGCTCTCTTTGTTATGAGATCAACTGCGTAGTATCCCAGTGCTTATGTTCAAGTAACCTTTATTTTACTTAATGATCCAAGGGGCCAGTGCTGTGGCACAGTGGGTTAAGCCAGCATCACCCATGCCAGCATCCAATATGGGTGCTGGTTTGAAACTTGGCTGCTCCATTTCTGATGCAGCTCCCTGTTGATGTGCTTGGGAAGCCATCAGAAGATGGCCCACATACTTGGTCCCCTGCATCCACATGGGAGACCAGGAAGAAACTATGGCTCCTGGCTTTAGCCTTGCCTAGCCTCAACATTTGTGGCCATCTGGGGAGTGAATCAATGGACAGAAAATCTGTTTCTCCCCCTCTCTCTGGATTTCGATTCTAAAAATAAAGCTAAAAAAAGAATAAGCTCGAAGAATAAGAATGGTGATGTTGTAATTTGGGAATGTCAAAGAGATTAATAAGTGCTCCTTTTGTGTAGGAGATTATATTAAAAGTTATATATATATTTTTTTTGACAGAGTGGACAGTGAGAGAGAGAGCGAGAGACAGAGAGAAAGGTCTTCCTTTGCCGTTGGTTCACCCTCCAATGGCCGCCACGGCTGGCGCGCTGTGGCCAGCGCACCGTGCTAATCCGAAGGCAGGAGCCAGGTGCTTCTCCTGGTCTCCCATGGGGTGCAGGGCCCAAGCACTTGGGCCATCCTCCACTGCACTCCCTGGCCATAGCAGAGAGCTGGCCTGGAAGAGGGGCAACTGGGACAGAATCCAGAGCCCCAACCAGGACTAGAACCCGGTGTGCCGGTGCCACTAGGCGGAGGAATAGCCTGTTGAGCCATGGCGCCGGCAGAAAAGTTATATTCTTAATAAGGAAGGAAAAATAATATACTGAAGTTGCTAAAATCTATGATAAGAACAAATTCTACCCATGAAAATTGTGAAAAAGGAAAAAGAAATGATTGCTTCCACACTTCAAATTGCAGAAGTCAGAGCCACAGCGTGTAAGTGCTTAGTTAATACGAAGAAAAAACATAGTTATCAAGGAAAATAATATTTTTACATATATATAGGAAAAACATGAAGTTATTTAGGGTGTGGTCCTATGTGTAATTTTAGACCTCTACTGGGGGTCTTGGAAAATATTCCCTTTGGAAAATGGAGTGAGTACTGTACAGTTTAACTTTTGGGAAAGTATTTCTATGAATTCTGCCACATGTATATTGATGTGTAGCTACCACTATGGTCAAAGTATTAAACAGATTCACAGGTACACTCCCTGTGCCACCCCGCCAACAGCCCTCCCTTGCGCTATCGCTTTGTAAACATTCTTCCTCCACACTACCCCCTGAAAGTACTGTAGAATCTCTTAGTGTAAATTTGTCATTGTGTGATTGCTATATAATTGCAATCCAGATAGCCTATCCACTATCAGACTGATCTATTTCATCCAGCCTAACGTCAACAGGCTTTGTTGTTGTTGCTGTTAGTTACTGGATACCATCCCACTGTACCTTCATTCAATATGTGAAGGATGTTCGAGTTGATTCTGGCTTTTGCCAATTTTGAACAAAGCTGCTGTAGACATTCATATAAACTTTGCTGTATGTTCAAACGTTTTCATTTTCCTTATGCATATACCTAGGAGTGTTTTTTTTTTTTTTTGGGGGGGGGGTCTTATGGCTGTTGAATGTTGAACTTTATAGTAAACAGGCAAAGTGGTTTTCAAGGTCGTAGTTTTATTTTTGTTTTCAACAGCAGCCATGGCAGCCCAGAATTCCAGAAGCTTTGCATCCATTCTAGAACTTGGAGCCATCAATATCTTTTTATTCACTGTTAGTATTATCGTTTATGATCTTTCGAAGATTTTAATTTGAAATGTCTATGAATGACCACCTAGTATATAATATTGAATCTCCTCCCTCTGCTCCCACCCAGGCATATTTCTCCACAATACTTAGTGTGACCTAAGTTTTTGACAAACATACTGGTTCAGTTAAAATTAGCTCAGAAATTAGGTGAGCAATGAATCTTCAAATGAAAAGTCTCTACAGATCCAATCACAAGGATCTCTGGGCAAGGTATGGAGAGAAAGCGGATTCTTTTGTAACTCCTCTTCTGTTCCCCTGCAGTGGGGGCTTTTGAATTAATTTCAAGAATTTTGGCAGAAAGCTCAAGTATGGGAAAAGAAATGTCAGATTAGAAGAGAGAGGACTTTTTTCCCTAAACATCATAACATGAGAAAAGATGAATTATCCTATTTATGAGCTATTAACATAAATTAATTCTTTCAGGAGGAGGTAAAGGATTGTAGCACATTTGTTACATTTAAGACTGATAGGTTGGTTAACATTGAGAAAATAAAACAGCAGTTATGTGACCTCAATATGGGATGATTCAAAATAAGCTATGACAAAAATGAATGAATTTTCTTTTTCTATGGAGTTACTAGATTGATACAGAAAGGAAACACTCATGCTTCTGCATTCTTGATTTAGGAAAATACGTGATAAAATACCTAGAGGTAATACTATAGGAATAGGGTAAAGATATTTTCAGAGGGAATTAAATATTTTAACCCACAATGCTGACTATGGGATTGATTGCATTTTTTTTTTTTTTTTTGACAGGCAGAGTGGACAGTGAGAGATAGAGAGAGAGAGAGAGAAAGGTCTTCCTTTTCCGTTGGTTCACCCCACAATGGCCGCTGCTGCCAGCGCACCATGGCCGGCGCACCGTGCTGATTCGAAGCCAGGAGCCAGGTGCTTCTCCTGGTCTCCCATGGGGTGCAGGGCCCAAGTACTTGGGCCATCCTCCACTGCCTTCCCAGGCCACAGTAGAGAGCTGTACTGGAAGAGGAGCAACGGGGACAGAACCCGTCGCCCCGACTGTGACTAGAACCTGGGGTGCCGGCGCCGCAGGCAGAGGATTAGCTTATTGAGCCATGGTGCCAGCCAATAGCAATCTTAAAGTAAGTCTTAAGGGATTTTAGTAAAAATTGTTTCCTCATTACAAGGTGTATATTATCAACAGTACAACAAACACTTGGAAATGTGAGAATTGTTGTTGTTTTCCTTCCTTTTTATCTTCAATTTTCCTTTCCTACCGTGCATTGTTTTTGGGTATATGCATTATCCAACTTGGAACTCCTCCAAAACTACATATTAGACAGAAAATACTAACTGAAGCTTAAGTGAAAAAGGCCCTGTGGTTGAGACCTAGAGCATCCTGACTGATGGCTGTCTCCCATGTTTATCCCTCTCTAGCCCTGGGCCAGGCCACTGGGGCTGTCCGGTGGTCCAAGCTTGGCTGTGGTCTCATGTAGGGCCCCTGATACTGAAGTAAATGATCTTTGTATACATATAGACTCCTAAATTTTGTTTAGCTTTCTGCTTCCAGATGTTTTTGGATAATTAGCCCATAACCTTACACTTGTGAACATTATGCCCCATTAACCAAATTTCCAAAGGCAAGTTTCTTATTAATGGCAACAAAAATATTGCATGTTCCATTAGCCAATGATACATGGAACTCATATACCAATAAATTCTGACATCCTACACAAGGAGCTTTGCTAAAAACAAAGCTTGCCCAAGTATGTGAGCTACAGTCTCATTAATATCAGATATGTCTTGTAGCTATAAGTCCTAATATCTGACATATGAAGTCTACTCTTTTACTAGTATACTTTTATCCCTGAATGAGTTCTGTAATACGTCATTTTTATTTCATATATTTTTGTAATATTAAAACACATGTTTTGAAATGGATATATGCTGAATAAACTTAAATAATCACAGAATTAATGTCCTGGCTATCTGTCTGCTTAGTGTTTTCCTTTAAACATAGACATAATTAATTCTTGAATAATCTTTTCTTGAAATAATTTGCATTATTTACTTCAATTTATGTATAATGAGACAGCCTAACCTAGATAGTGTCATGAAGGAGGAGTATGGCCAGTTTTATGGCATGCTCCTGTTTATCATAAAATAGGTACAACTCCCCATTCTCTCCTGTCACCTTCACCCCTACATACACAAGACAGGTTTACTTCTTTGACAACTGAATACATTATTACCAAAAGTCCATACTTTGAAATACCTACAGGTGTACTGCCTGGGAGGAGGGAAATTTCACGATTGTTTTCCCATCAATCAAAGCCTTAGTAGCCATTGATATGCAGGCATAGAACATGTTGGCAGATTAACTCCTCTTGGTCTTCAGAACCAAAGGCTGATACCTTGCAGGGTCTGTCTTTGGGATCATAATGCAGAGCACTGTTGAGTGCAGCTGGCCTCACAGAACTGCAATGCTTGATCTTAGAATAAGGCATAGGGAAGCTGGGAAGAGCAGGCACTTGAACAAGTTGAAAATCAGGAGCCAAATCATCTTTTTCAGGTTTTGGTCTACATTTTTCAAAAATAAAAATTTGCATTACTCTTTGATTCTGCACTTTGATGGGTACAAATATCCGGGAATTTAATTCCATATTTGACATCATTCATGCTTTCTGTTATTAAGGTAAAATCTAGAGGGAAAGTGAAAATTTAGTGTAAAGAGTGAGGATGTCGGGATGTTGGGGCCAGCACTGTAGTGCAGAAGGTTAATCTTCTGCCTGTAATGCAGGCATCTCATATGAAAACCAGTTCAGGTCCCGGATAATGCGCCAGGGAAAGCAGCACAAGTTGGCCCTGGTGCTTGGGCCCCTGCGACTGATGTGAGATTCCTAAATAAAGCTGCTGACTTCCGTCAGGCTCAGCCCCAACTGCTGTAGTTATCTGAGGCGTGAGCCAGCAGATGGAACATTTGTCTGTTTTCTCACTGCAATTCTGCCTATTAAGTAAATAATCTTTAAATTCAGGATGTTAAAATAATTATACCACCATGATATAACTTTTCAAAACTACCCATGGGTGTTTTTCCTTCAGATATGATTTAATTTTATCTGAGTTACCCAGTTCATTTTAAGAACTCTATTCTTCTCTTGATATCATAAGCATGTGCTTCAACATATACTTTTCCCAAACTGCTCAATTAATGTTAGTTTAACTAATGTGAATGAATTAATGAACTAATTGGTCAGAATCTCAAAGCAACAATGCATTTCTTCATTTTACATGTATATGTACTATTAAATCTAAATTTTTGGTTCATGTATTACCCAATATCAGCACAGCTCTTTTTGCATAAAACATCCATTCTTATTAAGTTGTCTGAGACAATTAGAATACCGTAAAAGTTTAAAAAATGAGTCAATGACTAAAAACATAAATTTGGTACATGAGATTAATCTGCAACCTTCTACTTTTTATATGTCCTGCACCATCTGCAGTCAATTAAGGGATTCCCAGGTGTTCACAGTAATTGCCTTAACGCAACATTACATGTCACTTTAGGGGTCTTTAAATATTTATTATAAAACCCTCATCTACATTTTCCTCCATTCATTGAAGAAATAAAAAAAAATCATGTTGATGTTTTGCACTGACAAAAAATAAGCTTATTGGGCATGAATTATTCTGTGGACTAAATTTCATTTAAAAACCTTTTGTAAGCTAATATATAATGAAAGACTATAAACAATTGAGATGTTGACTTAGGTTTCCTTATTTATTTTATTTCAAATTTTAGTTTGAAAATATGTACCTCTAAATGTGTGGCTGAGGTGTCAAAAATCAAATCAGATTTTTTTTTCAGATCTACTGAATATTGTGGAATGCAATGAACTAGAAATTTTATCAACTCGTTTCTTCCTCTACAAGTATTCAAGTCTAAAAGACTTGAAGCTGGAAAGAACCATGGAGAAAATCTAGCAAAATACCCACATTTCATACATAAGGAAGTAAAGCCCCAAGGTTTGGTCAAGTGTACAGAGTTATTGAAATGTCAGTCTACTAAAACTGACAATCCCTAATACACACCAAATACATGCTATACTCCAGGAAGGGCTTCCAAATCCTGTATCAAGCTATTTAATCCTCACATTTATTATGTACTCATATTATCCCATGGACACCTGGAGCAACCTGCAGAAGGTCACACAGCTGGTAAGAATCAGGAAAGGGATTTAGCTGGCTCATGAGTCCATGTCCTTTTTAAAACTAGTTCTGAGGAAATCATGATTTCCAGGTGAAAATCTTTTCTACATTTTGACAAACTTTATAAATATGATCTTTATCCTCATATCATTATTAGTAATATATGTATTCCTACATGTCAATCATTTTCATTGAGGTTATGCCTTGACTTCTTTTTTTTTTTTGGTTTTCTATTACATCTCTTAATCACAAGTACTAATCAAAATGCTTTCCTAGTAGACACATATTGCATCTGATATTGTGAAATCTTGGTATTTGTAAGACATTTTTACAACACTCACTGGTTTCAAAAATCAGAAAAGCATTTTTGTGTATTAATTTCATAATAACAACAACGGTTTTGTTTAATGTTAAATGATTTTACACTCTGTATACCCCAAGAAAGGTTTTGTTTTGCCATGACGGGAGGCTAAAAAAATAATTTTTAAATGCTTCCAGACTCACATTATCATGAACCATGTGGCTTGAAATAAAATTCTGATGCTATCATCAGTTCTATTTTTTTTTTTAACTCACAAATACTTTTTCAAGCTTCACTGCTTTCTTTCCAGGACTTTCCTTGTATCAATTCAGTAGGTAAGTGTCTGTGTGTGTGTGTCTTAGATGTCAAGGGATGGCTCTATGGAGGTGGGCAGTTAAATATCTGAGGGTCTTCGATTGTATTAAAGATAATAATTTCATCAACAGTCCGCATAATCTGAAATTAAGCGATTGTGCCAAAATCTATTACTAATGTTTTGGGCTCTCATCAGAAACTATTTTGTTTTAAATAAAATCGTGTGTTCTCTTAAAGTATAATTGAATGGATGATGTCATTGACTATATTTCCCTTTATGTCTTTCTTACTAGGAGAATCAGTGTATTTTATTCAATTATTCTCTAGGGTACAGAAGGCTTTCATATGGATAAAAAAACTGCTAAACTGTCTATTTCAGCACACTGATAGTATTATTCATGTACAATAGTATGATTATGTGATAGTATTATTCACGTACAACAACAAAAACCCACATCAAATAAAATAGCTTCTTATGGAATCCCACTGCTCATTTTTATCTTATGAAACAAGTCTTTGTCATATTTTTTAAAAAATATACTGTGAAGTGTGCAGTTATTGAAACCCTTGGAAAGGGCTCACAGCCGATCCTGATGCTTCTTTGCAGATACATATGATGAACATCACTTCCACCTCCTTGCTTTGAGCTCCCACATAAATCACACTGGGTAAAGAAAGAGCATCTTACACATCCGAAGATACAGGAGTCAACTCTGCTGTAGATGCTGTTCACTACAATTCTCACTGTTGTGTGGTGTGTGACCGTCAAAGCATGGGATAAGGAAGCATGTAGCAAATACAAATATTACTTTATTTTCTTGCAAATGACATTTTTCTTATTACTACATCCTTGGCTGCATATTTAAGGCAGCCATGATGCTAATCATTGAAGAATTACTGAAGAAAAACAGAAAAATGAGGAAGTAAAGACAGACATTTTGGTATAATTTGGTTATGTCTCCAATTTTTGATAACAGAAATGAGAATATTGAAGAGGGGAGATGGCAAATGATTCTGACAGTTAAGTGCCAACTGATCCTTCAAATTAATTCATTCAGATGTCATTCTCTTAAATTCACAGAGCTTTATAAGAGGAGAATTATTCTGAAATGTGAGGTCCTGTTCGAAACATAAGAATGTGGTTTTAAGCACAATTTAAAAGTAAATTTTCAGAACAATGACATTCCGTATTTTTAATACCCACTTAGCCTTTTGTTTTACTGGGATTTTGACAGAAACATGGTGATGTGTAACTTGTTACATTTACAATACAAGGCTACATAAAACTTTCTCAAAAGTCATCATTTGTGAAAATTTAAATGAGGGAGATTGCCCAAAAAATACAAAGATAAAAAACAATTTAGCTCTAACCATTAAGCTTATTGCCTGCTCAATTTCTCGGTTCATTTTCCTATTTTTTTTCCTTGTAGCTACAGACTGAATACAAAGGTACACAAGAAGGGGAATCATTAGATTTTATACTACGCTTTATCAAAAGTAAAATACCATAGTCACGTAGGGTTAGACTTATTAAAGAATAGCTATTTTGCTGAAATCAACATTTGTACTTTTGACCTATTTGCAAAAGTAGTTTCATTTTATTTTTCAAAGATAAATACAATGTTGTTAGTAAATAAATGATAACTAGTTGTTCTTATGATTCTGTGTGAAAGAGCATAGTTTTAGCAAGTTCAGTTTTAACAGCATTGATTATTATTCCTATAATTATTATAACCAATGTGTATATCAAAACTACATGACATTTTATCTGCACTTCCCTAAGTAAATGGTATTTATTTTATGTATCACATTGTAGCAGTTTCCAAAGAAGGTAAGCTTCACAAAGATGGTGCATAATTCATATCTTTATCAGCATTAATTAATGAAAAGTCAAAAAAATAGTGTCATGCTACAAGCACAAACCTAAAATCACACATCATTTTTGTCACCTATATAAAGAGGGAATGATCTACTAACAAACATAGTAATTATAGATCAAATAATAGAAAAATTTGACCTGTAGAATGATTCTGAGACTTGTTTAAGAAAGTTCTTGCTCTCTCTTCAGGGAGTCTGACCTCCTGGGATGGTGTACTTTCTGTACCCACTTCTCAACAACAATCTCATTCCTCTCTTTCAGCTTTATTCTAAGAAGAAAAATTTGGAGGAAGAAATCTTGAGTTCATTAATCTCCTCCAATATTATGAATGTCATGAAAAATTTGAATCTTAGTGGGGTGAAATCTGATTTTATTGTGTATTTAATATAAAGCTCGGAATTCTAAGTTTAAAAAATTTTATCAAATTTATTTTTTAAATGCAATGTCTAAAAAATATTTAGATGTAGTGTCGATTATGCCTAAGCTGATAGGTATGTGGTGTGTTTGTGTGTGAGAAAAAGAGAAAGACATTTTCTTTGCATTGTTGGGGTAGAAACAATTGGCTTCACAATGTGAGAGAGGTTGCCTATTCCCTGTGTATACACATAGCCCTGTGTTTTTAATTAGTAGGAAGATAAGTCTGGTAGGTTTTAACAAAAAAAAAGAGGCAAGTTATAAGAATGCTGAAACTTGCTATATATAATTTTGAGGATGAAATAGTCCAAGTAAAGACTGATAGAATAGATTTTGTTTTTCCATATAAAGTAGGATAAAAACATTGAAAAAACATTCCAAGTCTGTTCTTTGGTAGAATTGACAATATGCTTTCCTAATAGGAATTGATATATTGGCAGATATTAGAATTATTCTACTTAGAAAATGAATAACTAAAGTTTATTTTCTATATTTTTGTTCATACTTGGTAATTCTTAATGTTGTAAAATGGAACTGCATGGATATTATAATCAAGGCCATGTCCCTAAACTAAAACTAGAGAGAGAGAGAGAGAGAGAGAGAGAGAGAGAGGGAGGGAGGGAGGGAGGGAGGGAGGCACAAAGGGAGTTAAAAGTTATTTTAAAAAGGAAGGCTATAGACCGCACTGCTTGAAGTCACTTATTAATCTCTTCAAATTCTATGTAAATGTAATCTTATCCTCATACAATTCAAGTTTCCACACATGAGAGTCCCTTTCTATGGTGTTTTGTTAGAGTGCTCTGCAGTGGTAATATGTATATTACCAATATGTACACATTAACTACAGTAACAGAGATGCATTGAATAGAAAATCATCATGACATTTCTTACATTACAGTAATGAATTTGTAACTGAAGTGACACCAATAATTGTAATCACCATCATCAAAATAATAACTGATTCAATATATAATTTAGAGATACTGAAAACACCCTCACTCATACAGAGTTCAAAATAAGTGTCAACATTCCTATTTTAGGGATGAGAAAACTGAGTGTCTAGGAGATAAATTATTTTCTAAGAACCCCTCCCACCACTAAATAATCTACTGTGGATTGACTTCAAATATAAATGCAGGATCCCTCCAGCCTCACCTGCTGTGTAAATCTTTTGTTCTCTCTGTGTTTAATGAAAATTGCAAAGCAGTGGAGATGTCCTCTGGGTTACTGACCAACAATACCCCCAGAGGACCAGAGTATTATAACAACTTCACTGGAATAAGTGTACTTCTATCCACTGAAATAAGCTGCTATATTCTAATTTATTGATTTGCAGCATTTACAACTAAGCTCAACTTTTCTCTCTTTCTGCCTGCTTTCCCTCACTTGACTATACTAACACTGCATTAAAATTCATTTGTAAGTGTGACTAAAAATATTTGCCCAACATATTCTTTATATTTCTGCAGGACAGCATGTGGCAAAATGCAAATGGTATCCGATTTACACTCTGTGTCATCAAACAGTTGCTTTGCTGGGGAAACAGGAATTATGTAGCTGTTGTGTTTGACAGTAGATATTGACATATATTCTTTGTGTGCTTGATTTCTATTTTGACATTTTAACTAAGGGTTTCTTTGTACTTCAAACACTGAATGCAAAGTAAAGTTCTTTCTACCTAAAGAGTACACAATGTTAAGGAAATCATGAAACAGAAAATTTGCCAAGTTTCAGTCTGTTTCTGTAGGCCTGTTTGTGAGATTCTAATATCACACACGTGAACTGACATAAACATTAAGGTTGAAGAACTGAGGTTTGGAACAATATCTGTTTTCACAGGCATATTTATTTAAGCCATTTTAAAATTTATTTGTTATTGATTAACAAGTCATAAGCATCTCCATTTTTGGGGTACAATGTGATGCTTCAATGTTTGTATACAATGTGCCCTGAAAAAAGCAAGGTTTACTAATACTTAATTCAGTTTCAAATAGCTCCATTTAGTAACTGAAATAACCCCACCCACCACAACATATTATCCAGGGATGATAACTAATATATATCTAATGAAAAACTTTAATGATATAAAGAATATGTAAACTAAACCCTATTATTATAAATAAAATTTGGTCATATATAAAATGAATTTATGATAAAGTGTTTTCCTTTTGGCTTCAATATAGTACATAACATAAAATGACTTATTAATCTACAAAGAAAGTAGACATAATGAAAATTCATGTTTACAAATACCACATTTGAAATAAATATTTTTGTAAAGTTTAATTTGAAATATTGCAAACACATTTGCATTTTATGATGAAAATAAAATAACTTCATTAAAATCAAAAACCTCACTCCTCACAAATAATCATTTAGTTTTATTTTGATAGATTATATAGGTGGATAGTTAACTAGATAGACAGAGATACAGATATATAAATATGTGATTTCAGTATCAGGTAATTTACCCTTGGAGCCAACATAATAGGATGCAAATATTTAAATATCAATGCTCAGGTTAAGCCTGTATTTAACATAGCAACAATTAATGTGTTATTTGAATTTCTTCTCATAAATATTGAGTCAATTTTTGATACTCAGTATTTTGATATAATATGAATCTAAAAATTATATATTTTATAATGAAACAAAAATGTAATAATTTCAGTAGATTAAATTTATAACCTGTAAATCCTATGCATCAAAACAATTTCAACATCAACTTTACATGTGATGAGTAAATTTTAAAATTATACTCAATGGCTGTGTAATTTCTAATTTATAAAAGCAGATGATATTCATTATAAAACTTTTTTCCTCAAAGGATGTATAATTTCATGATGTTTTATCATCTCACACTTCAAAACACTCAGTTATATGATGTAATTTATACTATGAAAATATTTGTTAAGAAAATGATTTATTTTATAGTCCCAAAGTAGTACCCAGCAAAATAATTGTAATTCAGTCCCATAACAACACATTGACAAAAGTAAAAGGAAAACTATAGCTATCTTTATGACATATCATCTCATGTGTAAAATCATTGGGCTATTATGGGATGTCTAGGTATGAATTACAGGAATACATACTTTCATGTTTTCCAGTGTAAATGATCACAAAATTTAAATAGAGGAAGATGATCTCAGCAATCTTTACTCCACTCACCTACTGTCAGTTGTCCAGTTAACTGTCCCATGTGATTTCTTGCATTCACTGTGACATTCCTGTCAGACTGTAAGACCAGTGGACTATCCTGGGAAACATGTATAAAAGAAAGAAATCAAATAGAAAATAAAAATGCAGTCAAAACATAAAATTATGCTATATTTGCTTGAGCACTATCAAATTGTATTTGTTTTTTATCTTGCCATTATTTGAACATCCAAAATATTGGTTTGACAGTAAGACATATGGGTGCCTCTACAGAATAGGAATGTTTTCACCTCATGAGTGGGCAGTAACTACTAGATGGAAGCATTTTCAATTCTACTGATTACTGATTACTGTATGCCAAAAGCATTGTAATTGTTACCTTGCTCTCTCCCAGTGGTATATACACCTGCCCATGCAGTCGTTTTAGTTCTTATCCCAGTAGGGAAGTCCCTTTTTAAATTTGACTTGCAACTTTCAGAGGTCAGCTTAAATGATACTTCCTCAAAATTGCCTTATCTCATCACTGTGACTACTGATTCATTCAATACACAAACTCCCAGTCTCTACTTACTTTGTTTAAAGCACTTCTATATTTCTCCCACAGATGTCTTTACTTTTTTGTTATTATTTGTTATTTCCTTTTTACTTGATTGTGGTTATATATACATAATATCATCCCCCAAACAGCTAACTGCTTAAGTATATATTGATTGTGTAAAACTCTTGCACAATAAAACTGATAGTATCTTGTTTATCTACCTCATGTTCAACAAATCATAGAATAGTTTGTATAGAAATATGTATAGAAATATAACACAAGGGCTGATATTGTGGGTGCATGTTAAGCCACCTCCAGAGATGCTGGCGTCCAAGATGAGCGATGGTTAAAGTCCCAGCTGCTCCACTTCTGATCCTGCTCCCTGCTAATGAGCCTGAGAAAGCAGCAGAAGATGGCCCAAGTGCTTGGACACCTGTCACCCACATGGGAGATCCAGATGGAGTTCCAAAGTACTGGCTTAAGTCTGACCTAGCTCTGGCTGTTAGAACCATTTTGACAGTGATCCAGTGGATGGAACATTGATATATTCTCTCTCATTCTCATTCTTTCTCTCCCCCTCCCTTTCTCCCCCTCCCTTCCTCCCTCCCTTCTCTAACTCTGCCTTTCAAATAAATAAATACCTTAAAAGTGGAACTATAAAAAGAGTAAAATATAATCACATAATTATACATATAAGAAGCATAACTATTTAAATTATTCATTCATTCCACAAATATTTGAGTACTCTACTGACATTGTAGCATACTAGAGTTTGGAACATTTCTGTGATCAAAGCATAGAACCTTACCTGTTCTTATGGAGTTTTCACTCTGGCTATTAAATTCCATGAAAATCTTTCCCAGTAGAACCCTCACCAACCAAGTATTATGTCACTTCTCTGTCAGTGTCAATATACAGGTATTTTCTTATATGGGTTATATACAATTCCTTTAAAGATAAGGACTTAGAATTTGTGATTTGGATACACAGAGAAAAGTTTTAAAGATTTTCCATAAAGCTGTATTTGGCCCCTTTTGAGTAGGTGTAACACACACACATGCATTCAGACACGCAACACATACATAAAAACTTTCTTTTAAAAGCAGATTTTGCTGGTATGTCTAAATTAAGGCTTGACTTTTATAAATAACTTTCCACATTTTGAATCATATATTCATTCTATTGCAATGTGGCTGTACAAACACTACTTAATTAATTTCATTATCTGCCAGCCTGTTAATATAACTCAGTTTTGTTCTGCATTAAAAAAATCTATCTCTTTTAGGCATATCTATTCCTAAGGCATTCATCTTTGAAACTATCTGAAATATTTAAAATTAAGTATGATTTTTAAGTGCTATGTCTACATTCTATTTACAGAGTAGACTGTGGACTAATGACTGTTTGTAAGCAGTGATTTCTTATCCAAAAATGTTTCATAGAGACAGACACACACACATGAAAAATATTATTGTGTTCAATGTTGGCAAAAGTTCAATCCAGGTATTTAATAGAGGAGTTCTGAACTAAATCAGGTTAATTTGAATGCAAGGAAAAATAAAAGTCTACAAAGGTTAATAGAGCTATAGAAAACTTTTCATTTAAGTTACATTCACATCTGATAAAGCTCATAATTATTATTTATAACTTTTATAAATGACAAGACTGTTTCATTTGTTAGTAGACATATTAAATATAAATATTTGTGAACTTTAGCATAACACAGCTTAAACATTAGTATACATAATTTAGAGACTTTATATCATTGAGAATTATTGACTTAATATGTTAAAATGAAATAAAAGTTAATTTCAAATTGTAATACCTACTTATTTTGATTTAATAGACAAATATATGTGGAAGAATGGAAAGTTTTATCACTTTGCATCCTTGTTTACAACATATGAATCTACTTTTACTCTAACCATTACATCCTGTTCAAATTCTTTCGCTGGCTTGCTTATCTTTAAATTATTCCACTAAATTTACCCTCAGAATTGAACTTTTATATTCACATGAAATTGTTACTGTAAAAGCAATAGCAATCCCTATTCTTACTAAAACAGTATACACAGTTACCAGAAGAAAAGAACAATTCTCTACACTGTATTCATGTTGCTATCAATATATTAATATGCAATTCTAATTTGTTAAAATGTGGTAGGTGAACTATAGTAAAATCAAGTAATTATTTCTGATAAACAAAATGCAATACACATGAGATAATTTTCACTTGAAAATCATATAATTATTTCTGCTTTATATCATTAGCACAGTAATGTCTTTGAGGATTAGAACCATTTATCATGCGTCCTAATCCCAAAACATGATCTTTTACACATTATCTACTCAGTGATAATTAAAATATATGTGATATAAATGTATATGAATAATGAGAATAATATCAACTATTTTGATTACCAAAAAAATGCAATCCTAAGCTTTTAATAAATCTGATGTATAGGGGCTGGCACAGTGGCACAGTGGGTTAATCTTCTGCTTGCGGCGCCGGCAACCCATGTGGGTGCCAGCTCTAGTCCCAGCTGCTCCTCTTCCAATCCAGCTCTCTGCTGTGTCCTGGAAAAGCAGTAGAAGATGGCCCAAGTGCTTGGGCCCCCGCACCCATGTGGGAGACTGGGAAGAAGCACCAGGAAGCTGGTTTCAGATCAGCACAGCTCCAGCCCTTGCGGCCATCTGGGGAGTGAACCAATGGAAGGAAGACCTCTCTCTCTGTCTCTCCCTCTCACTCTTTGTAACTCTACCTCTCAAATAAATAAATACAATCTTAAAAAAAAAAAGATGAAAACTGTTAAGTGGAACCATTCATAAAAAAATATGATATCAAAAATACTTTTAAGTGATAATTAATACCAATAAGCTTTGTTTTAGCTAAAATGAATGACATTTAAGAAATTTTTCCTCAATAATTATCACCTATTTTTTACTTCTTTCTTGTCCAAAGTTCTCTATTTGAGAAAATAACTATCAATGTTTTATTGATTTTTTTGCCTCTTTATGGTTTTCATATTTATTTATGTCCTATGCCCATGCTGCAAAACATTGAAGGCTAGGAAAAAGAGGCTTAGCAATAATCATTTTTATTTTATTCTTGCTGAGAAAATAGAGGAGGAAAATTGTTTAGTATCATCTTATAAAGTAGGAATAAGACTTGCAAGTTATACCAAGATAAGGAAGTATATGGGAGCCAGTATAAATACCTCTTTTTTTGAGGAATTAACAACTGCATCTTTTATTTAAATATCTTTCCCCCCAAACAAGAATCCTCTATAATAAAAATCAGATACAGACCTGCATTCTGGCTCTGATTCTGGAAACTGCACCTTCACCTTATGATATTCTTGAGAGAAAGTAGATAGGAGAACCAAATGAGAAACACAGTGGAAGTCTACCTGGGCCTGAGAAGCCCTGCTTACAATTCTTTCATGTGTTCATACTTTATACTGTTGGCCTGGCTATAACTTTGCCAATGGTCATGCAAAAATATGGAAATATGTCCCCCTTAGATAGGCTGTGCCAGTGACTAAGGGTAAATGACCTGTTTTTCATAAATCTATTGTTTCCATCTATCTTTATCAAAATATTTGTTAAGTACTTGTGGTAGGTCCTGTTTTCTGTTAGCTACTGGTTGTAAAAGTGAAATAAAAGAGACAGGTTTTCTTCTCTTATGTAATTCATGATCTGGTAGGCCAGACAGAAAATAAACCAGACAATTAAACAATATTACTAATGAAAGAGATTTCTACTTTGAGTATTACTTATGAGAATTAGTATTACAGGTATATAGGGAATCTGACTGCAAATATTTATTCTCTTAAGTCTTAACAGATCACATTTAGTGGCACTTAATGCCAGAGATTGCTCTAAGTGCTGTACATATATGAGCTTATGCTCTTCAGACACTTAAAATAAAGCCACTCACGAGGAATCAGGATGATACAGTGGCTGTGAGATGCCATTGCGGTGTGACACTTCCAACGTCTTTTCTTATTAATGGATCCTCACTGTTATGGTGCTTTACTAATATTAGTGTTGGGTACGATCCATCTTGTTTTACAGATTAAGATGCTGCCAGCACAGAAAATTGAAGTCATATGCCCCAAATCACACAGTTAATAAATGACAGAGGCAATATTAGAACCCAGCAACTTGAATCCAGACTTTGCCCTGTCACCCACTATGTGGTACTGTCTCATTTAGAGGTCCTTTCATTCTGGGCTTTCTAAAATGTCAATCCAAAAGCTGAAAATGAATAACACATTCAATTGAACAAAATGCATTCAACTTCAACATTCTGGTTTCTAAAAGAAATCTCTGTGGGCTGGCATTGAGGTATAGAGGTGCCTGTGCTTGTGCCATGTGTGCTAATTCAAGTGCTACAACTTGGCTTCCAGCCAATGTGCCTAGGAAGGCAGTAGATCATAGCCCTAGTGTTTGGGCTCCTACTTCCCACGTGGGAGATATGGATGAGAATGAGTCAGCAGAGGAAGATCTCTTCTTTCTCCCTCTCCCTCACTTTTTATCTCTCTCTCACACACTCTCTCAAAATAACAAATAAATCTTCAAAATAATAAAAGAAAAATGATAAATATGTTAAAATATACAACCACCTGATTGACATAATTCAAGTTTTAGTGATATACTTTGGCTCATTTCTGTTTCATAGATGTATGTGTTCTGCAGTGTCCTCTGTCCACATTTAGACAGTGCCACCTGTGCAAATCTCCCTCATTGTTACTCTGACAAACCATCATTGTTCATTTTGTTCAGTGTGAGTGGTGGGAATTTAATGTCATTTCCATTTACATAGTTTTATCAGGTAAATTTTTTCCTCTCTGATAGAAATTATAGAATTTGTTTATAAAGATATACTACTCTCAAAGCCTCTATTCTTCAATATTCATATAGGTCACTTCTACTTAATTTGTCTTTTCTTTATGCCTAAAAATTTTACCAACTTCTCCTTATCTAGAAAAATTGTATACCTTTTTAAAATGCCAAATCAAAGTTGGGTCCTCTGTGAAATTACCTCACCTTTCATGCCTCCCTCTTCAGTCCCCATTGTCAATGGCAGTACCTGTCACAGGTGTTCTCTTGTCGAATTTCAGTCACGGAAGTCTTAGTACCCTACATTTGACTGGACTGTTCTAAGAATATAGTATGGAATTTCCTTTTCCTGTATACACTTTGGAAAGCACAGCCCGTATAATGCTTGACATACGGTTTATATTCAATAAGTACGCCTTCAGTGGGTAACCCTAACTGAGCACATTTACAACATTATGTGCCTGGGCTATTTCACATGTGCATCTGCTGGGTTTGCTTTCAGGTCACATGGAACTTACAAAGCTCTTGTTATTCCTCTCCTATCTCTCCCTCCCTTCCCACCCTCTGCCTCCCCGAACAAGGAATCTGAAAGTCCTTTAAGTAGAACAAGTTATGTCACATTATGATTTGATTTATATTCATCATCTCTGTGCCCGAGGCAGCTACTTCATTCCTCTCCTTAAGAGTCTGACCCACTTAAAGAGTAGAATAAAAAGAGGTAATTTTAAACATTCTTTAGTTAATAAAAGATTCCTTGAAATTTCATTTCCTTAAGAATGAAACATCATTTAATTATTGAGACTTTTATTTTAAAAGTGTTGATAATAAAAAGGAATACATCTAGAGCTGTTAGCCTGAATTCCTGTACTTCTCGGTGCTCACATTTTAGCTTGGATGTGAACTGGTATGAGAAAGAGGTAGTGTGTGTTCACAATCAAACTCCATGCAGTTCTACTTTGATTTTTATGAGGCTTCCACACTTTGGTGCATTTTCTGTTACAAGTTATCTCCTCATGTAGGCAATGCTAGGGATATCTTACAAGGATGTTCTTTGCGTTTAGGCTGGCTTTCTGGCTCTTGCCTGCCTCTGGAAAGTGATACTCGGCGTGCTCCTCCCAGGGCCTTCTTTATTCCAGTTACTACTGATGGATATGCATCCTGAATGGCGCCACAGGGAGCAGCTTTACAAGGGGCAGTTGGCCATCTGTCATTTCCTGCATCATCTGACATGCAACAGCTCAACATTTAGCCTAGGAAATGAATGTTTGAACCAGCATCTGAAGAGGGAAACATGTTACCTCCATCTAAAATAATAAAGGTCCAGATAAGTAAGAGACTGCTATTATTTTAATCTGATGGTGCACCATTCCCAGAGATATCTCTCGTCCTTTGGGACACTGTATGTAGCTTCCTCTTGTCAGGTGGGCTGCTTCCAACTCTCGCTCCAGCTGTGTTTTTCTTCTTTTTTTTAGGCTAACCTTGCCCTTATAGTAGTCCCAGGGTGCCAACTCTATTCACTCGGAACGTTGGTATTGCCTTCACAAGCTGACTGCTCACTACTGGAGCCTGGGCGAGGTATGCCCCTACTGATCAGGCACAGGAGACAGAAGGTTCAGACTACATCTTACCTGTGCTAGCTCCAAGAAACTTTACAGCACATGAAACATTCTCTGCTTCATACAGTGGGCAAAAGTTAACAATTTTAAAACATGGCTAAGAGAAAATGTGTGCTTTTCTGCCATTAGATGACCTGTTTATCCAATTTATATGTCCTAAAAAATCAAACTTCAAAGGGGTTAATTCCTTCAATAAGTTACGTATTTATATGGATCAAGGAAATGAGCCTTCTAGAATCGAACTGGTCAATAGTGGATTGGTAGACATCTCAGATTAAACACTATGCAAAGCCTTTTCCACTTCCTTCAAGTGCCATTACATGCTGAGGTCACTGTAAAAGGTAATGGGTAAGATTTATAAAAAGACTTGTACAAATTTTGAAACTATTTGCAACTATAATTTTAATTTAGATGATGATAATGATGGGAGGCATAAAGAGACAAGAAGGTGAGGGAGAGAGAGAGGAAATATCTGAGGTGTGTTTGTGTATGTGAAATGGGCTCCAGCTTATATGAGTGCAATGGATGAGGAAGAACAAGAAGCCTTAATTAAATAGATTTTCCTTGGAGTGACATTGTGGCATAGCAGGTTAAGTCCCACTTGTAACACCAGCATCCCATGTGGGCACCACCTCCAGTCTGCTGCTCCACTTCTGATTCAACTACCTGCTAATCTGCCTGGGAAAGCAGCAGAAGATGGCCCAATGATTGGGACCCTGTACCCACATGGGAGATGCAGATGAAGATCCTGTCTCCTGGCTTTGGTCTGGCCTAGTCCCCAATTGTTGTGACCATTGGGGAGTGAACTAGTAGATGGAAGATTTCTTTTTATCTTACCTTCTCTGTCTGTAATTTTGCCTTTCAGATAAATAAATGAAACATATCTTTTAAACAAAACTGATTTTCTTATACCTTGATTGAAACTGGTATTTTAGAAAGAATAAGAATTATAAAATATAAAATGTCAACATATTTAAGCAATAAATTCACCTTTCTCAAAGGAGATATATCTATACTATCCCAGAAATCAAAGCATATTTTCAGTTAGTTTTCTTCAGAAAAAATTTTATTTGTGTTGATTATGTTTCTACTAGTTCTGCATAATGGGGTGCCCAGCTATTTAGTTGAACACAATTTGGATGTTCCATTAAGGCTATTTCTCAACAAAATTAATATTTGAATTGATAAGTTGAGTAACACAGTCATAAGTCCCAATGTGACTTTGACTCATTCATAGTTTGAATGCAGCCAAAAGGCAGAATAAGAGAGAATTTGGCTGTTTTCTAAATGGGACATTGGTTTTGCCCCGCTTTTGGGCTCCAACTAGACCTGGAACTTATAACATTGCCTCTTCTGATTTTTAGGCCTCAGACCCAGACTTAAACTATAGCATAATTCTTGGATTTCCAACTTGCTGAGTGCAAATCCTGGGATTGATCATCCTCTACAAGTCTCTGAATCAATTCCTTATAATTAATAAGGAATGAAGTAAAGTATATATTAGTTTTATTTCTCTGGAGACACATGCTAAAGCAGTACCCATATTTCTTACGAGAGGAAAATGGGGGAAAAAGATGAATAGTGAGCAACGAGCAAATCCTGCGTGTAACAATTATTGTGTTTATATGTGATACTATCTATGATTTTATATGCCTTGAAGTATTTTTCTAATTGTGGTTACACCTTAGCTGTATCTGAAACATAGCTCTGCACAAAATAATTAGAAATAATCCCTCTTTCAACATGGATAATAACTTTGAAGATACAGATATATGGAAAATCTTATCATTTTATTCTTCACCTAAATAAAGGAAGGGAGGAGATATTCCTAAGGTTACTTTTTCCAAAAGACTAAAAACAATTTCAAAGTTCTTCATACTGATATAAGATATACTATACTAATAAGACTCCTTGTAGGAAAATCTAATGATGAAAAGATTTTGTGCCAGAATAAAAAGGTATTTACAATTTTAGCTATATCAAAATAGTAACTACAGCATCTGTAGTCAGCAAACATTCAGACATGCCATACAAAACAGCACATGACATGACTAAAGAAATTATTCAATCTTAGAACTCCGTAGCATGCATACAAATCATCTGAACGTATTTCTTAATGAAGACATGGGGTGAGATCTACAGTTATGAAGTTCTAACAGCTTCCATGTGATGCCCAGGTTTCTGGTATGATATGACTCTTTGAGGATGGTCCAAACTCTCTGGCCGAAGAGAGGAGAGAGGCTTCTGGACTCCCTGCCATGAGTTTCCATATCTTAATCAATGGCCAAACTCCTAGATTAAGCAGATAATTATGACTGTGTCAATTAATTTTAAAACATTTACATGATATGCCAAGACCATGCAAATATAAATTAGGATATATTTTCCATCCATCTTCTACTTACATGAAAAAGTTTGCTCCCCAAAATTTTTACATTTTCCTGAACATACAACAGTGAGGTTATATTTTTAGTTTTGTAGGTAGGAATGACCATATAACCAAGATGTATTCCATGGAATATGTGTAGAAGTGATATACAAACACACAGCACACTATTCTCTCCATCTGTGGCCCTGGGTTTGTCATGGGAATACATAGGGAAATATTCTGGGTTTCTAGTTGTCTGCATGGATCAGAGCCAAAAGTCCTACCAATATCACTAGATTGTGGAGTAAGATATACATAACTTCTGTGTTTGAGTTACTCATGAGATCCCAGAGTTGCTTTTGACAGAAGTTTGCCTACTCTGATACAATACCCCTTTCCCTCCTCTAGGAGTTGAATGCCTCAGTCTTTCTTACCATTTGTAGCACCTTATAAGCCTCCCTTCTCATCTCCCTTTAATTTAATCATGATGATTTCCTCATACTACTGATAGGCTTTCAGGTCACTATTACACTAGAGATTATTCTGTTAAATGATACATTCAAAAGTGATGACCCCTGACAATATGTTTTTCTCTCAGAGGCAATTAATCAAAGTGGCCTCATCCAGAGCAGAGTCCAGCAATTTTTAAAGGGCATACGGTAAAAATAGCAGCTTTCACATTCATATTAAAGTTTGTAAGCAGTCTCAGTCGAATTTAGGCACCTGTGTGGCTTCAGCACAACAAGCAACGAATAGACATTGGTCTATCATATTATAATAAATATTATATTATTACTAAAAATGAAGTCAGTTATAAGTTAGAGTTGTTGATTATCTAGAAATGAAATCACTAATGGATTGCAGAATCCAGACTTACAGCAACCATACACCCAATTTTTATATTAATTATAATATAAAACAAAATTACTTATAAATTTTTAGATACAATTCTAATAATATGATATTCTCTTCCCTTTCAAATATTATGTCAATGATTTAAAATATATAACGTGTTAATGTTATAGTCATTGTTATTTCAGAATTCATAGAAAGGAAATTATTTCAAAATAATGAATCTAGGTTTAAATTTTAGATTGTAAAATTATACCGGTGATACTTGGAGGTTGCAAATCTGAAGATTTATGTCTTTCATCAATATTGGAAAACTCTCATCTTTTTCTTCCTCAGCACCTCTTTCTTTACCTTCTCCCCACAGAGAATTCAGATTACTTATGCACTGCTGCTTCTCTCATGTCTTTTTATTCTCTCATATATTGAATCTCTGCTGCTCTGAGACCTATGCAAGCTTTGGGCTTCATATCTTGTGTTGACATCTCTTTTTAATTGTGTTAGCCAGCTGTTAAGCTATACATTAAAATATCAATACATGAATATATCTTTTATTGAGAAGCTTTAAAACTTGATTTGCCAAGTATATTCATTTCATTGTTATTAGGTTCATTTATTTGCTCTCTTATCATGCTGATGTTTCTCAGGCACTGCTACAAATTACTTTAAAAGTGTTATCTGAAATTCTAATTGCTGAAGTAATTGGGAGATATAGCTAGAGGATCATCATTCTTATTCCATTTCCTTGTTGCTTGCTTGTTGGTTAATCGGACTGCTTAGCTCCCAGTTAGAATGTAAGAATTCCCTGGAGTCCGGATAAAAGTTTGAGGAAGCTTCTTCCAGAGATGGCTTGTATTTCCTGCTAGCAGGCACTAAAAACTGCGTATATAGGCAATGAGTGTGTGTGTGTGTGTGTGTGTGTGTATTAAATTCAAGAGGAAATGAACAAGACAAAGCCAAGCAAGGGCCTAGTGTATCATATTTTGGGTTGTATTGGCCTCCTGTCTCTTTTGCTATCTAGCTGGTCATTAATCCCCAATGCTTCAGGCAATAGGTGTTCCCTATTATGTCTAGGAAAATGGATTTCAGCTTTCACATTCTACCATTTTTTCAACTCTCAGTTTTTAAACTTATCTTAGCCTTATGGCCTTTCAATTATACTTCAAAGTCTAGGAATTCAATTCAATACATGTATCTTTTATGTAAGTTATGGAATAGCTATAGAAATAAATATAAATTGAACTGTGCTCGCATTAAGGATAGAATAGTAAACAACTTGAAGTTAGAAAATAAATTACCTGGAAATATATATATATATATTTTCAGGTCCTTCGAAAATACTAAGTGTGTGGAATACATGTTTATGTGAGGGAAGAGTGCATATTCAATACTTGCTTATAAAGTACCAGATCACAGCAGGAATCAAACAACTGTGGCAGATTGCTGTAAGACAGAAACACAGCACTTGAACTTCTTGATGACTAGATTCATTCATTAAAACATTTTGTTTATATTTTCTAGAAAGACTAGCAGAATTATTAATGAAAAACCCAACATATCTGCTTCAAAGCTGATGCATTGTTTTCAAAAATGCTTTAAAATGGAAAAAGGCTTTACAAAACAAGCTACCTACATTAAAACATAGTAAGTTAACTTATCTCTCAGTTCATATTAAAATGTTAGTCTATGAACATACAGACGAGTGATATATGATAAATCAGTGTTTTTTTTTCCTAGCTGCAAAATTATCATGTGATTTTTGAAGACTTTTTTACATAAAAAGTGTTTTTTCTCAACTGCTCGATTTTCCAAAAAAAAAAAAAATTAAATGTTATCATCTGCAAAGTAGTTGCAGAGGAATAGACTATAAAATATTTATGATTTTATTAAAATATTTTTCCAAAAAGGTAGCAAGTATGTTATAAACATAACCAGAATGTTAAATTAGACACTAAAACCCATAAATAGTACTAAACAACTTTTACAAATGTACCAAGATATGTGTGAAAGATTTCAAAAATTCATGACAAATGTATATTATGAAAAAATACATTGATTACAACAATTTTTACAATATAAATTTATTTTTAATTTTTTTTGGCAAACTTTTTAAAGCCATTGATATCTCCATGCATGTTGTATGACTAGAGTTGAAACCTGAATTTTACTTTGACTTTCCTGGTAAAATGGATTTCAGTTTAACTTCCTGGTAGTTAAGGCAAAATAAAAATATTATATTATAAAATGTTTATTGCCAGATAAATGCAAGCAAAGAAATTTATATGGAAACATTTCACCCTTTAGCATTTACTGTCTGAGAAATTTAAATATGCTCAGTTAAAGTGTTAGTTCCAAGTTCAGAAACATAAAAAAAAAATTGTTTACTACTATTCTGTCTTTCCTAATGCTATTGTGAGTCAAGTGTTAACACCCAAGAAAAGAATCAGAGTTTCTGCTTAGGTGAAAAATAAGTGAAGCAGTAAATGCATGAGTGAGTGAGTGAAAGAATGAATGGAGATAAAAACAGGTGTCAGATTTTTAAAATTGAATCTGGATTTTCCATAATTTTATTATTACTATTATTACTACTATTATTATTATTACTTGAGAGGCAGAGACCTCAAATGCTGGCTTATACCTCAGATGCTTGCAATGACTGAGGCTGGGCCAAAGCTGATGCCAGAGGATGGGGACAGAATCCAGGTTTCCTGCAAGGGTAGCTGGTACCCAACTACTTCCGCATCACCTGCTACCTCCCAGGGTCTGAATAGGAAGCTGCCACCTGGAGCTGAAGTCAGGAATCAAGCTCAGGCACTCCAATATGGGACATGGGCTCTCATCCACTGTGTCAACTGTTTGGCCAAATGCCTGTCCCTGGCTATTAGCTTTATATTCATCAAAATTGTATTTCCTTTCTAATATATGTTCATAAAAATGATATATTATTTATATGCCCATGATTTACATGTATAATTTTATTGAGTTATTTCTGCTGAACATATTTAGAATCCAATAAATGTGTATACATACCATTTTAGAAAGTAAAATATAAAATTTAGTATTTTATTTTGTGGGAGAAATTTTTAATGCTTGACATTCATTACTCTAAATGTGAGTTACTGCTTTCATAAAACTGTAGAAAGTGTGGGTGACAAATCTGTATTCATTCATATTTGCATCCTACACTGACACATTATTGACAGAAGTAACTATGAATGTGTGGAAAGCTCAAAATAACCTCCTCATCTATGAAGTATTGAACTGGAGTCAGGACAACTGCACTGAGTTCCTCTGACCTCTCCCTTGTGGTGGGCTCTGCTCCCTCTTGCAATGGGCATGGAGCAGTGTGTATGTGTGTGTGTATATATGGGGGGGGGGAGCACTATGCATTCAAGTCTGCTTTCAGATATGTAACCCTCCATCTTCCCACCACCCTCACTTTTGACTTCCACATCTTCACACTCTACACTCCACTCCTCCTATTTATCCTCATTCTTGGGGAATTTCACCTCCTGGCTCACTCATGGCCACAATCTAGAATAATTCCAGGCATTATGAGATTTCTTATATTTCTTATGAATGACATAAATTTATATCAAAGGGTTTTTTTATATGCTAAAACTATTATATAATATTATCTATTATTTCACTCCATAATCTCCTTGTGAAATTTTAGATAATCTCTTTGGCAATTAATGTTAATAGCCTTTTCATTTAATTGCTGTTTATATCCCTTTATTTTAGAAACTAAAATTATATAGACAAGAATGTTTCTTTACTTTCTACTCATGAAGTAAAAATTAAAGTAGAAGGATAATAATCATATAAGCATGAGTTTATATTTGCATTTTTGTTACCCTACATTTACCAAAGTTTTCTAACTCTGTCTTAGTATTCTTATTTATACTTCACAAGACTTGTGCAATTTGTTATTTTATTATATTTTCTTGAATGAACAAAGTATCATTAGAAAAATAAAAATAAGGCATAATACTGTAAATTATTTTATCAACATATTCAACAAGGAAAATAAATACTATGACACTTTACATTAATACAAAGCAATATTGAAAGTCTTGATTTAAAAACAGATCGAGAGGAGAAGATTTACATGTATCTAACAATCCATCATGAGGAGGCAGTTTGCTATATTATGTTTAAAACAATGAAATGTTAGGGTAATTTGGCAGGTTGTTGAATGAAAATATTGTCTCAATTTTTGTTGAAACTCAGCATTTAACTATGTATGAAACAGCTAAAGTAGTGAGATTATGTTATAACAAAGAAACAAATTTATTTACTAGATCATTTTATAATTTGGAAGTATTACCTTTTATTCTAGTACAAAATATAAATACTAAGTAACCATTTGTACAACTAAAGATAATTACATAAAATGCATTTTTCTCCCTTGCATTTTCATGATAGAAACAAATAAAAAGTTCCAAATGAAATGTCCTTGTGAGGAAGAGAAGGACACTTTTTCTTCCAATTCAGTTTCTCAGGACACTGAATTTATACCATTAATCATTGGGCTGGCATATTTCATTAAAAGGGGGCAATGTATTAGTGCTCCGTAGTCTGAAATCTTCTACAAATGCCCTGTACTTACTTTATCTCCTGGGGAATCCTCTGACCTACTGGAGGATTCTTAGAACAAAGTCAAAATCACACTTAAAAAAAAAAGTAGTTCAGAACTCTAGATTAGTTCTAGAAATTCATTTGACCTCTGAAAGAACCAAAGTTCCTCACTAGCTTAAAAAACAGAACAGGAAAGAATTTAACAGATGGCTTGCTGCTTCTCCAAATCAAATAAGTGCTGATTTTGTTAACTGATTAAAAAATTAAAAATTTATCTAAATATTTTGATACTGAGCACCAATAGAATGCATTCAGTATAATGTAAAACAATCTAAATATAAATTTTCCTGGATCAGTTTGATACTTTACAGTTAGGTTACCTGCAGATAAGGAAAACAAACAATAACTACCCTTCACTTATTTTAAGTTATTTTGGACAAACTTTTATGACCTTGACATGAGGATTGTATGCAACAAGATAGAAATAAATGAGTAATAGGTCAATTTATAGAAACTATTCAACAGTATGTCCTTGCCTAACTGGCAACCTGGCTTCTAAAAATCATTAGACATTCTGAATAAGTTAGTATAAAGGCAAAGCCCAAGAGCGGATCTTTAACTTTACAGAATGTTCAATAAGAAGGTTTTCATAGTAATGTCATATATTTGGCTGCATTTTCCCATTTGATTCCTAAATGTGCTGAAAGTCTACATTCTAAACTTCAGCTTTGTCTGTTATAAAAAAGACATTTAGTAAAGCAATCATAAATGTTTTAAGGTGATAAAAATATTAACTACACCAACATGGCCATTGCAGATAATACCATGCACCAAATTATTACACTTTACCCTATAAATACATGTTAACTAAAATTAAAAAAGGAAACAGACACCCAGCCTCATGGAACCTCCAGTATATAAGTTTGGAATACTACATTTTGTAACACAAATTTTATTCAATTTTGAATTTGTCATGAAAGCTACATGAACTGGAGTGGATCTACAGAAATTTTTAAGAAGGTTGTAAGTTATATTCTTTTATAAAACAAAGTGTGCTTTTGTTTTGTTTTTTTTTTTTTTTTTTTGACAGGCAGAGTGGACAGTGAGAGAGAGAGACAGAGAGAAAGGTCTTCCTTTGCCGTTGGTTCACCCTCCAATGGCCGCCGCGGCCTGTGCGCTGCGGCCAGCGCACCGCGCTGATCCGATGGCAGGAGCCAGGAGCCAGGTGCTTTTTCTGGTCTCCCATGGGGTGCAGGGCCCAAGCACCTGGGCCATCCTCCACTGCACTCCCTGGCCACAGCAGAGAGCTGGCCTGGAAGAGGGGCAACCGGGACAGAATCCGGCGCCCCAACCGGGACTAGAACTCGGTGTGCCAGCACCGCTAGGCGGAGGATTAGCCTAGTGAGCCGCGGCGCCGGCCCAAAGTGTGCTTTTGTAACGTGAAATTTAACTAAATTTTTAAGCCCCTGGATATCTTGCTCAAGTAGTAGTCTTCTGAAACAAAACCAAGTTGATTCCAAAAATTAGTAATATGATACTTGATAAAATAAAGACCTGTCTCTGAACAACAATTTAATGTACTTCAAAATAAATGTTGTTACATTTTTGGCCCATGTTGTAAAATAGTGATATCATTGTTAAATGTATTTGAAAGCTGAGGTTATTTAGATCACTGTGGGGAGCAACCCGGACTGGACTAAGTTACTGGAATTAAGACTTATTCTATGCATCTGCTCTCCCACAATATGGCGCTGGGAGAGAAGAAAACAGCTTCTACGCAGCCGCCTCTTGCCAACTTGAGTGATGACCTCCAGGAGCTGATCCTGCTCCTGATTGGAGGAGAGCAGCGTACTCGGCGTGTGGGTAGCAGAGTTGGGATTGGTGGAAGAGGACTATAAAGGAGGAGAGAGACGGCGTGCACCAGGAACATCTAAGGGGAACATTATCTGAAGGAACACCTGTGCAGCCCCGAGAGAGCCGGCCGGCGGTGTGCCGCTCCCCTGCGGAAGTGGGAAATGTGCCAGGGGGAACCGCCCTACCACGGAGGTGGAAGGGACAGTAGCCAACCCGGGAAGAACCAGCAGCAAACCCGGGGAGGGCCGAGCAGACGAAAGAACAGCGCAGGGTCCTGTGTCGTTCCTCCACGAAGAGGGGGAGCGACAGATCACCAGTAATTTTCTCCTAAAGATCTACAGTAAATTTCCTTCCTTAAGAAGCTTCACTGAACGTGTGATTTTATTAGCCTCTATAACAATGCAAAGCCAGTCTGCTCATTTGGGTCAATGCCAAGAACAAGCCATTTGAGCTAACTAGATGTTTATAGTTATTCTTAAATTTGCTTGTCAATAAATGGATCCAAGTATAATGTTGAGAATATCAATGTAGCAATTTAATGCTGAAAAAAACAATGAGCAAACCTTTCTTAAAGTCAAGCACTCACATTAGGATTGTGTGACAATCTCCAAAGATTGCTCAATAAATTATTCTCTTTCCTAAGGGAGTAGACTCCCTTTCTATAGTATAGACAGAATATATTAAAAGCTAACTGGAAATTTTAAAACTGTCAGAGGATACAATTTGCAGAACAAAAGGAAGCGTACAAACTTATTGAACTTTGAAGGTAAAAATATTCCTACAAGATCTGCTATTGTTGAAAAATAAAGCAGTAGCTTCATTGTGGTCTACTCCTACCTAAGTAATTGGAAATGACAAATAGGCACTCATTGAGAGGAATGGATATATTTTTTGAGAGAATTCACTTTTGTGAACATTATTCCTTGGATGATCACAAGAGCATCAATTAGGAAACGATTGCACTAAAGATCACTAAGTTAACCTTGTTTGAATGAATCTCAATCTCCTAAAGTCATCAGCAATTTAGAAAATAGCAAAATTAAAAAATGGGAATCTTTGAAGCCAGCACTGTGGCACAGTGGGTTAAGCCACTGCTTATAATGCCATTATCTCAATCAAGCACCAGTTCAAGTCCCAAGTACTAGCTGCTCCACTTCCAATCCAACTCCCTGCTAATACACCTGGGAAGAAAGTGCATGATGGTCAAAGTACTTGGACTCTGCCACCCAACTCGGTGACCTAGATGGAGTTTCAGGTTTGTAGCTTTAGCTTGGACCAGCCTGGACTGTCTGTGACTTTGTGGAATGAACCAATGTGTGAAAGGTATACCTCTTTCTCCTGCCTCATCCCTCTCTATCACTCTGTCATTCAAATTAATGAATAAATCTTTAAAAAGAGAATCTTATTGACAAGCTCAAACGTTAATATAAGGAGTGATGGTTTGGGGCTGGTGTTGTGGTGCAGTGGTTTGAGCTACCACTTGTGACATCAGTATCCCATATGGGTGTTGGTTTGAACCCCATGTCTGATACAACTCCCTGCAAATGTGCCTGGGAATGTAGCGGAAGAGGTCCCAAATACTTGGTCCCTTGCCAACCATATTGGAGACTGGGATGGAGTTCCAGGCTCCTGGGTTTGGCCTGGCCCAGACCTGGCCATTGAAGCCATTTGGGAAGTGAACCAATAGATGGAAGATAAGATATTGATCTCTGTGTGTCTCCCTCTCTCTCTGTAATCTGAATTTCAAATAAATAAATAAATCTTTTTTTCTAGAAAAGATTTATGAAGGGTTGGAGGACGGCTGGGAGGGAGGGAAGTATGTTCCTAAATCTGTATATATGAAATACATGAAACTTCTATAACTTAAATAAAATTTCAAAAATGAAAAAAGTCTATGGTTTAATATGCAGCGTGTCATTTTATTTACAGCTGCTTAGATATCTTACTGTCTAATCAGTCCTGGGCAACAGAACTTCCTGTGATAATGGGGATGGTTCTCACCATCTGATATCGTATCCACCAGTCAGAGGAATTGTTAAGATTTTTATTTCATAGTAGTTTTTAGTTTACAAAATAAAACTTATAAAGTAGTACAAAGGGTTCCTTTATATCCTACACTCAACATCCCCTACCATTAACATCTCATATTAGTTTAGTATATTTGTCACAATTAGTAAACAATAGCCAGCTTTCCCTTCTTTTTTATTCAAACTCCTTCTATCACTCCCACCCCTACTAGCCTCTATTAATCAACCTTCTGTGTTCAAACTGATCTTATTTTAGCTCCTCATATGAGGGAGAACATGTCTAATTTCACTTAACATAGTGTCCTCTAGTTCTATCCATTTTGGAATTTACTGAGTGTATGGAATGAATAAATGATTTAAAAATTGCTGTTAATTTTAATTAATTTAAAATCTAATGAGCACATTTAGGTAGTAGCCATAGAATTACAATGCACAAGAATAATGTGCCTCTGTATCTGTAATAACGTTTTAAAATACAGACTTATTTGATTACAACTGCCCTGTAGTATGTCCTGAAATCTGGTATTGTGATGCCTCCGGCTTTGTTTTTGTTGTACAAGATTGCTTTAGCTATTCGAGGTCTCTTGTGCCTCCATATAAATTTCAGCACCAATTTTTCCAGATCTGAGAAGAAGGTCTTTGGTATCTTGATTGGTATTGCATTGAATCTATAAATTGCTTTTGGGAGAATGGACATTTTGATGATATTGATTCTTCCAATCCATGAGCATGGAAGATTTTTCCATTTCTTGGTATCCTCTTCTATTTCTTTCTTTAAGGTTTTGTAATTTTCATCGTAGAGATCTTTAAGGTCCTTGGTTAAGTTTATTCCAAGGTATTTGATTGTTTTTGTAGCTATTGTGAATGGGATTGATCTTAGAAGTTCTTCCTCAGCCATGGCATTGTCTGTGTATACAAAGGCTGTTGATTTTTGTGCATTGATTTTATACCCTGCTACTTTGCCAAACTCTTCTATGAGTTCCAATAGTCTCTTGGTAGAGTTCTTTGGGTCCCCTAAATAAAGAATCATGTCATCTGCAAAGAGGGATAGTTTGAGTTCTTCCTTCCCAATTTGTATCCCTTTAATTTCTTTTTCTTGCCTAATAGCTCTGGCTAGAACCTCCAGAACTATATTGAATAGCAGTGGTGAGAGTGGACATCCCTGTCTGGTCCCAGATCTCAGTGGAAATGCTTCCAACTTTTCCCCATTCAATAGGATGTTGGCCGTGGGTTTTTCATAGATTGCTTTGATTGTATTGAGGAATGTTCCTTCCAAACCCAGTTTGCTTAGAGTTTTCATCATGAACGGGTGTTGTATTTTATCAAATGCTTTCTCGGCATCTATTGAGAGAATCATATGGTTTTTCTTCTGCAGTCTGTTAATGTGGTGTATCACATTGATTGTCTTGTGCACATTAAACCATCCCTGCATACCAGGGATAAATCCCACTTGGTCTGGGTGGATGATCTTTCTGATGTGTTGTTGCATTCTATTGGCGAGAATTTTATTGAGGATTTTTGCATCTATGTTCATCAGGGATATTGGTCTGTAATTCTCTTTCAGTGCTGCATCTTTTTCTGGCTTAGGAATTAAGGTGATGCTGGCTTCATAGAAAGAATTTGGGAGGATTCCCTCTTCTTCGATTGTTCTGAATAGTTTGAGAAGAATTGGAGTTAGTTCTTCTTTAAATGTCTGGTAGAATTCAGCAGTGAATCCATCTGGTCCTGGGCTTTTCTTTGTTGGGAGGGCCTTTATTACTATTTCAATTTCTGTCTCAGTTATGGGTCTGTTTAGGTTTTCAATGTCTTCCTGGTTCAATTTAGGTAGGTTGCATGTGTCCAGGAATCTATCCATTTCTGATAGGTTTCCCTGTTTGCTGGCATACAAGTCCTTGTAGTAATTTCTGATGATTCTTTTTATTTCTGTGGTGTCTGTTGTTACATTTCCTTTTTCATCTCTGATTTTATTGATTTGGGTCTTTTCTCTTCTTTTTTTAGTTAGTTGGGCCAATGGGGTGTCAATTTTGTTTATTTTTTCAAAAAACCAGCTCTTCGTTTGGCTGATTTTTTGTAATGTTTTTCTTGATTCAATCCTGTTGATTTCTTCTCTGATTTTAATTATTTCTCTTCTCCTACTAGATTTGGGTCTGGTTTGCTGTAGGTTTTCTAGATCCTTGAGGTGAATAGAAAGCTCATCTATTTGGTGCCTTTCCAATTTCTTGATGTAGGCACCTATTGATATAAACTTTCCTCTTAACACTGCTTTTGCTGCATCCCATAAGTTTTGGTATGTTGTGCTGTTATCCTCATTTACTTCCAGAAAGTTTTTGATTTCTCTTTTGATTTCTTCTATGACCCATTGTTCATTCAGGAGCATGTTGTTCAATCTCCATGTGTTTGCGTATGCTCTAGGGATTCCTGAGTTGTTCATTTCCAACTTCATTCCTTTATGGTCTGAGAAGCTGCATGGTATGATTCTAATTCTTTTGAATTTGCTGAGACTTGCTTTATGGCCTAGTATGTGGTCAATCCTAGAGAAGGTTCCATGTACTGCTGAGAAGAATGTATAATCTTTAGCTGTAGGATTAAAAGTTCTGTATATATCTGTTAGATCCATTTGGGGTATAGTGTTGTTTAAATCTACTGTATCCTTGTTGATCTTCTGTCCTATTGATCTGTCTATTTCTGAGAGTGGAGTATTGAAGTCCCCCAGTACTATTGTATTGGGGTCTAAGTCTCCCTTTAAGTCCGTTAACAAATCTTTTAGATAAACCGGTGCCCTGTAGTTGGGTGCATATACATTGATAATTGTTATATCTTCCTGTTGAATTGATCCCTTAATCATTATGTAGTGTCCCTCTTTGTCTCTCTTAACGGTTTTTGTGGTAAAGTTTATGGTGTCTGATATTAAGATGGCTACGCCTGCTCTTTTTTCATTTCTGTTGGCATGGTATATCTTTTTCCAGCCTTTCACTTTCAGTCTGTATGGATCTTTGTTGGAAAGATGTGTTTCTTGTAAGCAGCAAATAAATGAAAGATCTCCACGAGTAAGATCCCAGTGGAAAGAACAGGTCATCAAAGAAGGAGGTACCTATCTCTGAAGGGAGGAGAGAACTTCCATTTTGACTACGACCTTGTCTAAATATGATCAGAGTCAGTGAACTCAAAAGGCTTCCATAGCCTTGGCAACTCATGACAAGAGCCTAGGGTGATTACTGACACTATAAACAAGAGTGTCAATTTGTTAAGTCAACAACAGGAGTCACTGTGCACTTACTCCTCATGTAGGATCTCTGTCCTTAATGTGCTGTACATTGTGATTTAATGCTATAACTAGTGCTCAAACAGTATATTTCACTTTGTGTTGCTATGTGGGTGCAAACTGTTGAAATCTTTACTTAATATATACTAAACTGATCTTCTGCATATAAAGAGAATTGAAAATGAATCTTGATATGAATGGAAGGGGAGAGGGAGCAGGAAAGGGGAGGGTTGTGGGTGGGAGGGAAGTTATGGGGGGGAAGCCATTGTAACCCATAAGCTGTACTTTGGAAATTTATATTCATTAAATAAAAGTTAAAAAAAAAATACAGACTTATTTGAAAGGCAAGAGAAAGAGAGAGAGAGAGAGAGAAAGAGAGAGAGAGAGAGAGAGAGAACTGCATTCATTGGTTCACTTTTCAAATGCCCTCAATGACTGGGGCTGGCTTCAGGCTGAAGCTGGGAGATGGGATCTGGGAAATCATCCCCGGTCTCTTACGTGGATGGCAGGATATCAATGACTTGAGCCATCACTGCCTCCTCACAGGATCTGTATTTGCAGGAATCGGGTCAGGAGCCAGAGCTGAGAATCAAACACAGGTATTCCAGTGTGGAACCTGAACAGCTTAACTGACATCTTAATATCTAAGTAAATGCTTGCCCCTTCGCACAAAAATTTAGTTTATATTTAAGAGTTTGCCTCCACATGGAATCTTTAAAACAGCTCTCTGCATGGGAAGGGGTACGCATGGCGGAAGAAAGGCTACTGGAATTAAGTTTTACCATTGTATGGCTTTTTTTTTTTTTTTTTTTTTGACAGGCAGAGTGGACAGTGAGAGAGAGAGAGAGACAGAGAGAAAGGTCTTCCTTTGCCGTTGGTTCACCCTCCAATGGCCGCTGCGGCCAGCGCGCTGCGGCTGGTGCACCACGCTGATCTGATGGCAGGAGCCAGGTACTTCTCCTGGTCTCCCATGGGGTGCAGGGCCCAAGTACTTGGGCCATCTTCCACTGCACTCCCTGGCCACAGCAGAGAGCTGGCCTGGAAGAGGGGCAACCGGGACAGAATTTGGCACCCCGACCGGGACTAAGTGTGCCGGCACTGCAAAGCGGAGGAGGATTAGCCTAGTGAGCCGCGGCGCCGGCCATTGTATGGCTCTTTAACCCCTCTTCATGCTACTTTAACTAAGTCTTTGAATTCCAAGATCAAAGTCACTTTACTAATATCTTCAATCTCACACATTGTGAGCCATATGGGAATTATACCAATATACTTACATAAGGAAGATTCTAAATAGGTTCTTTTCCAAAATTAGTCGATAAACAATCTCCAAACAGTCCTGTATATTTACTGGCTAGCACTAGTACTATCTATCATTTGTTTGTTCTACAATTCCTTCAGAGAAAAACTAGAAAAAAATCAAATTGAAATACTACTAGTTCATATAAATTGAGCCAAAAATTCATGATCTATTACTAAGAGGTTGGACTGTAGGAATACCAATCAAACAGGTATATTCCTTATTATTCAGAGTTATATTTTTGTGAAACAATAATGCAAAAGAGTGGGAAGAAAGTGACATGAGTGTATAAATACTTCAGAGCATTATATAGAAACACCAATGTGATCAGCTCTGTTTAGAAAAGATTTTCTTCAATATATATTTGTTCTGGGTGTTAAATAATGTGTAGGAGTTTACCAGAATAAGGTGGTGACCCAAGATGAAATGAAAGACATATCTGGTAATAGGAATAAAGTGAATAAAGACAGAAGGGGAATAACAGAATCAAGAAATGAAACTTCAGCTCCATACAACATATCACAGAGAAAGTTCTGACATGAAACTCTATTGGAGAATTGGGATATCCTGGAGGGCTGGATGGACCACTCTAACAAGCCTGAAACGTTTCCTTAGTGATGGCAAAGAGTTCCTGGGAGCCTTCCAATTGGGTGTGGTCAAAGAAACTTAGAGAAAAATTCATGATGCCTGAATAGAGAAGATAAAAATCAAGCCAATTATGAGGAAACCTCAGAATCATAGTTCTGATATGGACCCATTTTCATGAATAAAACACGAGGATCTATGGATCTATGTTATCACAGTGAAGAGTGAGTAGGGGCTATTGCCAGACACTTAGATCATGAAGAGCTGTCCCTAGACTGAGTTCCTTCCACTGACTATATATGTGACTTTTCTGAATTCATTCTATTAGTGCCATTCTGATAGGTGGCAGTTAATTAGAATAAAAAATGCATTGGAATGAAATAGACATCTTGTGATTTCTATTTTTAGCCCCTGTTTCACTCCTATGGAACTGTGATCTTTATATTCTTTACTTGTTGAATATTATGGTTAGTGGTGAGTTAAGCCTGTGATTATAGAGTGCATTGATTATGTCTCTGTAAATATTAAAGAAAAAATAGGAAGGAAGAAAGTAGAGGGGTTGAGGGAGGGATAAGGGGAGGCAGGGAAGTATGTTTATCTTAGAACCATACTGATGAAGTCCATGAACTGTTCTCTTTGTTTTAATATATTAAAAAGAAAATATCTTTTTAAATAAACATCTTTTTAAATTTTCCACATTTTTGCAGATTTTCAAAGTTCCTATGATAATACCTCTTACGATCTTTGGAAATTTTTTTATAATAAAACACAATGAGCAAACACGGAAACAATATAATACTGAAAGTGATATAGATAATGCATATGGAAGAGATATAGAGAGACAGAGAAGGCGAGGGAGAGAAAGAGAGAGAAACAGATGGATATAGATGCAGATATAGAAAGATTTATGCCCGCCCAGCTGGAATTCAGCTAGAGTTCAGTTGGTTAATACATGCTATATTTGCTATAACTCAGTACAAAGTTATGATGATGACTAACAAATCATTGGTTGATTTCTTAAAGCATTTTTGACCTAAAAAATAAAAGTGATAGCTTTTTAATAAAATTAGCTGTACTTTACTTGTAAAACAACTAAATTTTGTCATTGGCTTATTTTTCAATTATGATAACAAACTTTTTTCTTTGTGGTAGTATATATGTGTTTTAGAACCAAGAGAAAGTTGTAAGAAGATTATTAAATATTGTCTATACACTTATCTTTGTTATATTGTATATACACTTACTATATACACTTATTTTTTTTTTTCTTTCTTAAAGTTTTATTTAACGTAAACAGATTTCGTGTATTTCATATATACAGATTTAGGAACATAGTGATACTTCCCACCCTATTCCCCCTACAGCCCCCGCTCCCACCCTTCCTCCTTCTGACTCTTAGTGGAGAAATGGGCTCCGCAATGCCTAGCCATGATGAATATAAAGTAATTTAAATATTTTAAGGGGAAATCTGGCAGGGAAGGCTCAAAAGGTTAAAAATCTGTCTGACTCTTGAGCCACAAATTCTATTCTAAAAAGCTCTTTTTAGGAAATATTTATGCATGTCACAAAGATTTTATATATCAGGATATTCAGTATTGTATATAATAATAACAAAAAATGGATAGCAACCTAAATTTGAATTGGCTGACAGCTTAAGTTTCTCAGTTCAATCTCCTCTCTTCTAACTGTTTAATTTTTTTTGCTTTTTTTTTTAAACTTTTATTTAATGCATATAAATTTCCAAAGTACGACTTATGGATTACAATGGCTCCCCCCCCATACCGTCCCTCCCACCCACAACCCTCCCCTTTCCCACTCCCTCTCCCCTTCCATTCACATCAAGATTCATTTTTGATTATCTTAATATACAGAAGATCAGCTTATTATACATCAAGTATGGATTTCAACAGTTTGCTCCCACACAGAAACATAAAGTGAAAAATAATAGATGATTTTTTTTAAATGATGATGAGATCAGAGCAGACCTATTGTCATGTTTAATCCCAGTGAGAGTCAAGTTGGGAATTGATAATTTCTTTTTTTTTTCTTTTTTTTTTTTTAAAGAGGATCAGTTTGGTATGCATTAAGTAAGGATTTCAACAGTTTGCACCCCCATAGAAACACAAAGTGAAATATATTGTTTGAGTACTCGTTATAGCATTAAATCTCAATGTACAGCACATTAAGGACAGAGATCCTACATGAGGAGTAAGTGCACAGTGACTCCTGTTGTTGACTTTACCAATTGACACTCCTGTCTATGGCATCAGTAATCTCCCTATGCTCCAGTCATGAGTTTCCAAGGCTATGGAAGCCCTCTGAGTTCTCCGACTCTTATCTTGTTTAGACAAGGTCATAGTCAAAGTGGAGGTTCTCTCCTCCTTTCAGAGAAAGGTACCTCCTTCTTATTTATACACTTATATTGTATGTGCACTTATCTTTGTTATGTATATATTGTTCAATCATTTAATAGTAGTTACATAATTAAATATTTGAACATTATATACCCTGACTTGAAAATTTGATGTATATTAAATAATGTATTAAAATGCATCATTTTTTGGCTGGCGTCGTGGCTCACTAGGCTAATCCTCCACCTGCCATGCTGGCACCCCGGGTGCTAGTCCTGGTTAGGGTGCCGGTTCTGTTCCAGTTGCTCCTCTTCCAGTCCAGCTCTCTGTTGTGGCCTGGGAGTGCAGTGGAGGATGGCCCAAATTCTTGGGCCCTGCACCCACATGGGAGACCAGGAGGAAGCACCTGGCTCATGGCTTCGGATCAGCGTAGCGCGCAGGCTGCAATGTACTGGCCATAGCGGCCATTTCGGGGGTGAATCAATAGACAAAGGAAGACCTTTTTCTCTGTCTCTCTCTTTCTCTCTCACTGTCTAACTCTGCCTGTCAAAAAAAAAAAAAAAAAAAGCATCATTTTTACTATAACCTGAATGATTAATTCAAATATCACATATCTTTTTTTTTCTTTTTTTTTTTTTTTTACAGGCAGAGTGGACAGTGAGAGAGAGAGAGAGAGGTCTTCCTTTTGCCGTTGGTTCACCCTCCAAGGCTCCCACGGCTGGTGCGCTGTGGCCGGTGCACCACGCTGATCCAATGGCAGGAGCCATTGGCCCAAGCACCTGGGCCATCCTCCACTGCACTCCCTGGCCACAGCAGAGAGCTGGCCTGGAAGAGGGGCAACCGGGACAGAATCCAGTGCCCCGACCGGGACTAGAACCCGGTGTGCCGGCGCCGCAAGGTGGAGGATTAGCTTACTGAGCTGCGGCGCCACCCTCATATCATTTATCTCAAATCAGTAAGTATATATCTTTAATACAATTACAGGTTTTAATCATTTATAAACTGTAAATAGAATAAAGGTAAAATAGTAGAGTACTAAAATAATAAGCATCACATAGTCCAGACTTCACACTTCACCCTTTCATGTGTATGAATAAACACTCAATGATTGTGTGATGTCTTTCCATAAAGATGGGATTAATCTCTATTAACAATTAATTATAGTTTCCACAATAGCATTATACTGTAAGTAATCTCACACTGCCATTATTATCTGAGACTATGATTTTAATGGCTCTAATATATGTATCACAATATGTTAACAAAAAATTCTACTGTTGTTGGATATTAAAAGATTTCAAAATTTGGTATTAGATGTGAAGCTATAATAAACATTTTTGTGATATAATCATTATATAAATCTTTAATTCCTTAGGGTGAATTTTCAGAAGTAGAATCATATTGTTTTACCTTTCTTCATAAAATTTTTTATTTCTAAACTAGGTATTGTATCAGAAACAGTCACCTTCAGAAACCAGTTCTGAATTTCAATCCCTTTCCATAGCTCACAGCGTAATTTGGTTGTACATTTTTGAACACAGCTGAAGATACAATGTTCAACCTTTGGATAATCACTGTACCCGACTGTCGTCAGATTATTGATTTCTATGACAGTCAAATTCTGGGATCATGCAGAACATTCTCTAAGTCAAAAATTCAAGGACAAGTTATTATGACAGGAGACTCAACTTTGCCATCCTCAGTTAGAAAAAACATGGGATAATACAGGTAGGACATCATCTACTAGCAGTTTCCCTGTGCAGTCAGCCATTGTTTGACTTGAGCAGCAACCATCAGCTGTTTTTGCCTGGGTGTCTCTTATGTGATTTTGATAGAGAATGTCCATTCTCATGCATTTGATTGTCATTGACATTGTCCTCTCTTGCTAGCCCAGAGAAATAGGCTCCTCTTTTAGCAGAGGTACTCCAACATGCCCTGGTTTGCAAAATAAATCCCAATTATCCTTAATTTGCATTGTTGACTGCTTCTGAGGTACTAAAGTACCCTGAGCTTACTAGAGAATATTAACACTGAATCTATTATGTTAATGAACAGTTTGTTATAAGCTGAGGTTTGGCTTGTCATATGAAAAAAAGAAAAAAGCAGCCAGTAGTAGAAATCAAATCATATAGTTCAATTGCTTTACCTTGACTTGTAACCAAGGGACCTATGTGAAAGTCTTTATTTCTGAAATGACTTGGTTACACTCTTGATGGGATGGTATGATGACAAATCATTTTTCTCATCTGTATCATCTCAAGTATATCAGTATGAGTGTCTAATTAAAAATAAATTAAGTGCATAGGGAGATTACTGATGCCATAAACAGGAGTGTCAATTTGTAAAGTCAACAACAGGAGTCACTGTGCACTTACTCCTCATGTAGGATCTCTGTCCTTAATATGCTGTACATTGAGACTTAATGCTATAATGAGTACTCAAACAGTATATTTCACTTTGTGTTTCTATGGGGGTGCAAACTGTTGAAATCTTTACTTAATGTATACTAAACTGATCTTCTGTAAAAAAAAAAAAAAGAAGAAGAAATTATGAATTCCCAACTTGACTCTCACTGGGATTAAACATGACAATAGGTCTGATTTCATCATCATTTAAAAAATCATCTATTATTTTTCACTTCATGTTTGTGTGGGAGCAAACTGTTGAAATCTTTACTTAATGTATGCTAAACTGATCTTCTGTATATAAAGAGAATCGAAAATGAATCCTCATGTGAATGGAAGGGGAGAGGGAGTGGGAAAGGGGAGGGATGCGGGTGGGAGAGACATTATGGGGGGAAAGCCATTGTAATCCATAAGCCGTACTTTGGAAATTTATATTCATTAAATAAAAGTTAAAAAAAATGTGAAAAAAAAATCATTGGATCAAACATGGGAAGCGAGATACACAGCAGACCCATAGAATGGCAGATGTCCTAAACAGCACTCTGGCCTCAGAATCAGCCCTTAAGGCATTCAGATATGGCTGAAAATCCCATGAGAATATTTCAGGCATGGAAAGCCAAGACACTCTGGAAAAAAATGACCTAAATGAAAGATCTCTGTGAGTGAGATCACAGTGGAAAGAACAAGTCATCAAAGAAGGAGGTACCTTTCTCTGAAGGGAGGAGACAACTTCCACTTTGATATGACCTTGTCTAAATATGATCAGAGTTGGTGAACTCAGGGGGCTTCCATAGCCTTGGCAGCTCATGACAAGAGCCTAGGGTGATTACTGAGGCCATAAACAACAGTGTCAATTTGTTAAGTCAACAACAGGCGTCACTGTGCACTTACTCCTCATGTAGGATCTCTGTCCTTAGTGTGCTGTAAATTGTGATTTAATGCTATAACTAGTACTCAAACAGTATTTTTCACTTTGTGTTTCTGTGTGGGTGCAAACTTTTGAAATATTTACTTAATGTATGCTAAACTGATCTTCTATATATAAAGAGAATCGAAAATGAATCATGATGTGAATGGAAGGGAGAGGGAGTGGGAAAGGGGAGGGTTGCGGGTGGGAGAGACGTTATGGGGGGGGAAGCCATTGTAATCCATAAGCTGTACTTTGGAAATTTATATTCATTAAATAAAAGCTAAAAAAAATAAAAAAAAATAAAATAAAAATAAATTAAGTGGGGGCAGGCATTTGGCCTAGCAGTTAAGATGCCAGTTAGAACCCCCACATCACACATAGGAGTACCTGGGTTCCATGCAATCTGGGTCACATCTTAATGCTCATGCAGGTCTTGGGAGGCAGCTGTGATGCCACAAGTCATTGGGCTGATGTCACCCATGTTGGAGATCTAGTTTGAGCTCTAACTCCCAGCTTTGGTCTAATCAAGTCCCAGGTGTTGTGGGCATTGGGGGCATGACCCGATGGATGGGAGCTTGCTCTGTCTCAGGATCTCTCAAATAAATAGGTAATTTTTAAATGAAGTTTACAGTAAGGTAAGAATATTATATAATTTAATAATTTTATTTGTAGATTGCTTAGATCATATAAACCTAATCATAAAAATATTCCCCATGGACAATAATTCATTAAGGCCTTTATTTTACATAGTAAAAACACGTATGAAGAGATTATTAATAATTATATTATAAATCATGGAAAATAATTTCTCATATTATTCTTACAGTTCTAGGCTTAGTACTGCTAGCTCCAGAATAGCAAATTTTAACACTTGAAAATACCTTCATATTTCTTTCATTTATATTCTGCTAAGCTGTCTCTGTTTTTAAACAAGAAAGAAGTTCTCTCTTGAACTCTTAGATAATTTTCATATGCCATACTTTTTTCTCTGAGGAGAGCCTAAAGATGGGCAGCCATTCCAATCCTCACACTTGCCCGGGACATGCAAAGAAATTCAGGCTCAGGCATTCCCTAGTGAGCATCCCCAATCATCATAATGGCACTTAAGTTTGGATTTTTATTTCCAGTTAAAATGTCTACGTGCAATACTATCCCACTCCTGATCCTTAGGATTATTGAGGACCCTGACATACTGTATTTTGAATTCTCAGAAAAGAAAATCTAAACATATAGGAGAACATAAATTAGAACTCACTGCCATGTTGAGTTGGGTAAAGTCTTTCATTTCTCATCCTTATATACATACAACTACAGAAAATGAACACAACAATATCAAATGCAGCCTGAATACTAAGTATGGAAACTCATGAGCATTGTAACAGCTTCTCAAGGGATGTTTATCAAAGTATTTTATTTAATATTTATGTCTGCTCACAACATGGCAATATCACCACCCCAGCATCTTAGAAAACTGAAATATGTTAAAATTGTTTTTGTGCTTTACATGAAAAATTGAATTATTTGCAGCAAACATACTTGCAAATTTCTAATAAGCAAACATTCAGACAGATGGCATTCTTCATTCCTCATTCTATTTGTTAGAAACTGGCTTCAGGGCAAAATTCCTCAAGTTGTCTTTCTTTTTTTTAAATCCTGTCCTAAATACACTCTAATATTTTAATATTTACTTGACTTTTTGAGGTTTCTTTTGCATGTATTAAAATAGTTTTGAGAATACAATTTCTTATTCTACTACTGTAACTTCAAATTCTAATAATGAAATTTTATTCCCAAAGTTTGATGGATAAAAGTAAAGTATTGGAAGAAGTTATATTCCAAACTCAACTAAAGCATTCACTAGAAATTTCAAATGAATTCAACATCTGACAATATTTTAGCATAAGGGTTATTACTAGTTCTGCAGAGATGGAGGCAGCTGGTTTACATGAATATTTAGTCATCTGATTGAAACTCTGATGGCTTTAATTAGAAAAATTGGATGAGGCCAAATAGCAGATTTCAGAACATGTATTTAGGTTATAAAAAAATGAAAATCTCTGAGCATTAATATCTGATTTTTCTAGTAATACAAAGATTTAATACCATCTTTTCTTAATTTCTGAACCATGATAGCACAAACAACAATTTCCTTCAAAATGTATTCTGTGGGTGCAGCCATTTGGCCTAGTGGTTAAAATGCTGGTTAGTATACCTGTGTCCCACATTGAGTACCTAGATTAATTTCCCTTCTCCAGGGCTGGCGTGGTGGTACAGTGGGTTACACCACCACTTGGGCTGCACACATCTAATATTGGAGTGCCTAAAATTGCAATTCACCCCTCCTTCTTTTTCTTTTTCTTTTAAGATTCATTTTATTTATTTGAAAGTCTGAGTTATGGGGAGCGAGGAGCCAGGAGAGATCCATCCTCCATCCACTGGACCACTCCCCAGATGGTCACAATGGCCAGAGCTAAGCCAGGAACTTCATCCAGGTCTCCCAAGCAGAGGGCAGGTGCCTAGACACTTTGGTCATCTTCTGTTTCTCCCAGGCCATTGACAGGGAGCTGGATCGGAAGTGGGGCAGTAGACACGAACTGGAGCCAATATGGGATGTTTGTGTTGCAGCTGGTGGCTTTTACACGCTACATCACAATGCTGTTCTTTCACCCCAAACTCTCATTAATCCTCCTCTAATGCACACCCTTGGAAGCATCAGTTGATGGCTCAAGTACCTGGATTCCTGTCACTCGGAGACTCTGATGGAGCCTTGGGTGCTTGTTCCAAACATAGCTGTTTTGAGCATTTAAGTAGTGAACCAGCGGATGAAGTATATCTTTCTTTGGCTCTCTATTGCTTTTCCTTTCTAATAAACAAAAATAAACAAACTTACAAAGAGATACTTGGCTCCAACTCCTGATCCACTTTCCTGTAACTGTTGTCCCTGGGATGCAGCGATACTTCAGGTGATTAGGTTCCTACCACCCACATGGGAGGACTGGATTGAGTTCACGTCTCCCAGCTATGACCCCGAGGCCATTGTACCTTGGTGGAGAGTAAACCAGCAAATGAGAACCCTCTATTTCTCTACCTCTAAAATATTTAAGAAGTAAAAGTGTACTCCAAATACTCATACAATTGGTGTTTATTTTGAGACTTCCTAAACATTTATTTCAACAACTCAAATATGCCCTTTCTCAATGCAATTTTTCACAAAATTCACTGTTTATAATTTTGTATTCATTCTTATGCAGCACTGAAATAAGACACATTATTTAAACTATACTAGAGTTCTCACTGCAATAACAGCATTCTGAACACTATACTAAGTAAAAATCGTGGCAATAAGCATATGTGTTTACAGGCTTTTGTCAGAATCACCTATTTCCAGTTTTCCTTATTTGATTCATCTTTTAAACATGTGAAATATATCAGGGCAAATTTTCATCGAACACTCAGGATTTTAGAACCCAACATGAGATATTACAGATAAGTTTAAGCCCTGTATGTACACACGTGAACCCAGAGAAGAACAGGGTGGCAATGTCACAACTAAAGCTTAGGACTCCTGACTCTTGGTCAAATTTCAGTTAACAGACTAAAGTCAGATATTCAAATATTGTTGAGCTGTAAACTTTCTAATCAGCCTGGAAACCAAATGTAAACCCAAAAGGTGAGATTTAGTCTCATTTTTGAGTTTTTCTATTGCCTATTCTAACCCAAGGACTAGGATTTACCTTCTTTCCTGTTCTGTTGTATAAAATTTAGTCAACAACCAATGAGTTTTCTGGATAGTCAGAGAAAATGAAAAGTTTTTTTTTCTGTTATAAATAATGTATTTAATCTAATATATCAGAAGATAGCTTCAAACCTCATCGCCACTCCTTCAGCCGTGCCTTTTAATGGTAGCTTCCTTTACACTTATGTTTCTCATTTTGACAGCTTAGCATTTGTCTTCTTTTTCCTTCTCACTGTCCAGACGTATGGGAGTTTTAGGGAGTCATTCACTGAACTGATAGTGTTCTGCCGGGGGAGTTAGCACACTATGCCCGGGCAGGTGCTTTGAGGCATCTCTCTCTCCTCTTTCTGGACAGCTTTTTTCCTTGATTGATTAGACATCACCTAGCTACTAAGGGTCCATGTCCCTCAGGCTCCTTTGTGAAACTGGACGTTTCTCTAGTTACTAGTGTTTGAAAACTGCTTTCTTACTCATAGAAACTCTAGTATCCACCCAGTAGGTATTCCTTTACCCAGTGATAGCCCGTTTAGCTATAGCACAAGCTCTGGGGAATCATTGTGCATTCTCTGCTAAACTCCAAAAGTAAAATCTGTCTGAAGATGTCAAATTCTCACCTTTTAAATCTCTTAGGCTGAGTCAAACACAGGGCCACTCTGCCCCCAGAGTGCTCAGGGGGCACAGATCACATCTTCCAATTGGAATCAAGTGCTTTTTCCCCTGTACCAGTGGCCATGAGCTTACCTTGAAAGGGCAGCAGAGCACGTGTGTGAAAAACTACAAATTCACTAGACACCTTGCTCCTGTGTATTCTTACTTTGAATGCACATTAAGAGTAATATGGATTACATTCTAGTGCATGTTTTTTATTCTTCATGGTTGTTTTATATCTTACTTTCAGGATATGGTCTGTGTATACTTGAGACTCACCTGAAATCATGATAAAACAATTTCATTTAATCATCATGTCAGAACTACTTAGGGATCTTGCAGCATTTATTTTTTCATTTCCAGTGCTTAGCAAAGTGATAGAAATTAAGTAAGTATTCAATAACTGCCCGTTTCTTTTTTAATTATTAAAGTGATTGCTAATTTAGATTCTATGTCATGTGTTCTGAGAAAGGAAATGTAAGTGGTTCTTGCTATATCCCTCACTTGTGAGTTCAGCAACAAATATTTCACCAAATACTCACAGTAATAATTTTATCTTTTTTATCACTTGGCTCTGTCCCTTACAAACCTTTTCTACACCCCTGACTTAGTTCAGGTGCCCATCTCTCACTTAAACTCTTCCAAAGCACTCCAATTTTATTATTATACTTCTCCTAATACATAATTCATACTGTTTCTGATGTTATTGTTCTAAAAATTTGAATTTGAATATTTCATTCTATCCCACAGTTCTGTCTTCTATTTCTGGATTCCTCTCAGATATTGAATGGAGAGCAAATTTTCCAAAATGATACAAGGTTTTTTAATGTGACATCTTCCTAACTCCTCCTAATTGCTTCCATTTTCCCTCCTTTTACAGTCTTACATTTTAATTTGGTTAACTGTAAAGAGATTGCATAATGTGTCATGCCTTTGTAATTTTCAACTTTTGTAAATCTGTTCCTTTTCATGGAATGTCTTCTTTTCCTGTTTACCTAGTAAATTTAAATTCCACCTCAAGTGGCATTTTGCAACCGCATCAAAAATAGTCACTTCTTTATTTCTGCTAACTCTATAGCCATAATGCTCTGAATGCATATATTATTAGTTCACCAATCTGTCTTTAGAACTTGCCTCAAAGGCGGTCTCATTATAATCAATCAATAATGAATGATTGCCACAATCAATGTACTAGAAGTTACCAAACTCTTGGTATATGGGTGATAGAAAAAGGCATCACAGGCAATATATGTGGGGCACAAATGATTAGAAATCACTGTAAGAATCAACGGAGTCAGTTACACAACTTACTAATTTCATTGATCTCCAAAGAGTACCAGAGCCACTGCCATACTACAATATGCATATGGGCTGCTTTTCCTGTTCATTCGTCAGATATTTCTGTCAAATGGCAGAGACCCACATTGTGAGATCACGGGTACATAGGATACTCCTACCAGCTACTCATGTTTATTGTGAACTCATACTGAGTTGAAAATATCTACAAAGATGAAAATTGTAAAATATAAAATCTGAGATTATATTCTTTAGATACATATTTGTATGCACCACATTTTCTGCCAATGAAATAGGCATCCTTATACTATTCTCAGTGTGCAGCTGAATCCAATTGCAAATACCATGCTGAGGGGCCAATGCTGTGATGCAGCAGGTCAAGCAATGGACTGCAATGCTGGCATTTCATAAGCACTGGCTGGAGTCGCAGATGCCCCACTGCTGTTCCAGTTCCCTGTTATGCACCTGGGAAAGCAGATGACTCAGACACTGCTGCCTATTTGCAAAACCCATGTGAAATTCCAGGCTCCTAGCTTCAGGCTAACCCAGTCCTGGTAGTCATAGGCATTTTGGGAGTGAAACATCAGTTGGAAGGTAGCTCCCTCCCTTCTTCCCTTTCCTTATTTTCCTTCTTCCTGCCTCCCTTCCCTCCTTCTATCCTTTCTCTCTCTCCCTCTCCCTCTCTCCCTCTCCCTCTCTCCCTCTCTCCTTCTCTCCCTCTCTCCCTCTCTCCCTCCCTCTCTCCATCTCTCTCTCCCTCTCTCCCTCTCTCCCTCTCCCTCTCTCCCTCTCTCTCTCTCTCTCTCTCTCTCTCCCTCTCTCTCTCTTCTCAAACTCTGCCTTCCAAATAAATAAATAAATCTTGAAGGTGGAGTTAGAATCATGCCAGGGGATCCCAATACAATCACATCAAGGTGGCATGTACCAATGCCATCTCACTAGTCCAAGTGATCAATTTCAGTTCACAATTGATCACACTGATAGGTCTAAGAGTCAAAGGGATCACACAAATAAGACTAGTGTCTGCTAATACTAGCTGATAGAATCAAAAAGGAAGAGAACGATCCATCATGGGAAGCAGGATACACAGTAGATTCATAGAATGGCAGATGTCCTAAATAGCACTCTGGCCTCAGAATCAGCCCTTAAGGCATTCGGACATGGCTGAAGAGCCCATGAGAGCATTTTAGGCATGGAAAGCCAAGACACCCTGGGAAAAAAAAGACCTAAATTGAAGATCTCAGCAAGTGAGATCCCAGTGGAAAGAACGGGGCCATCAAAGAAGGAGGTACCTTTCTCTGAAGGGAGGAGAAAACTTCCACTTTGACTATGACTCTGTCGGAATAAGATCGAAGTCGGCGAACTCAAAAGGCTTCCATAGCCTTGGCAACTCATGACTAGAGCCTAGGGAGATTACTGATGCCATAAACAAGAGTGTCAAATTGTTAAGTCAACAACAGGAGTCACTGTGTACTTACTTGTCATTTGGGATCTGTCCTTAGTGTGTTGTCTAAGGTGAAGTAATGCTAAACTAGTACTGAAACAGTATTTTACACTTTGTGTTTCTGTGTGGGTGAAAACTGATGAAATCTTTACTTAATATATACTGAATTGATCTTCTGTATATAAAGATAATTGAAAATGAATCTTGATGTGAATGGAATGGGAGAGGGAATGGGAGATGGGAGGGGTGTGAGTGGGAGGGAAATTATGGGGGGGAGCCATTGTAATCCATTAACTGTACTTTGAAAATTTATATTTACTAAATTAAAAAAAGAAATGAAAAAAAAGAAAAAAAAAACTACCACACAAAATAGCCGGTTCGCTACAAGTAGCAAAACCCTTTAAGGCATGATAAAAGAGGATACTCTTCTGTTATCATCTACTTCCACATGGGAATTTGTGTTTGTGATATACTAACTGACATTGTTACTAATCTATAGAGTCATTTTACACAGTAAGTCCACAAAAAGTGAGAACACTGTTGTCATAAATGCTTGTAATGTGTTTTCTCTAACAAATTATTGTGTTAAATAAAAGACTACAGTTCTTCAGTCTCAGACATTTAATGGTATATTGATAAAATGTCTATAATAAATGAAAAATAGGAAGATATTTCTTAATGTTTGTTCTTGCTACAAACATTTATCTTAATTATCATCCTAGACTGGAATCCCTAGGAATCAGAGATGGAGTTTGTGTGCTAACACTTCTTTAAGGAGTTAAGTCAATCCCTGGGGAGCACAAGGTGGGGCAGTGAAGGCAGTGCGTTCAGCTTTGGTTTCCATAGACTATTTAAGTAAAGGACATTCTTAAGACAAAACAGTTATTACTTTTACAAAATCTTAACCCAAAAGGGATTAATCTGTTATTTTCTTTTTAATCACAACTGTATATGACTGGGTACCTGAGAGATAAAGCATGCTGAAATACAGGTTTCCACAGCAGTAAGCCTGAAAATTTATGATTCTTTAGAGGAAACTATATTTTTACCTAGATTAAACTTTATTTTAATCTCATTTCATAACAAAGAGAAAAAGCCTATCATGACAGGTTTCTGAATTTTATCACTCCCAAAAATCGCTTCAAATGTTTCACAATAAAACTACATTTTGGATCTACTGTGTTAGCGACAGCAGCAACAAAGTGAAGAAGCAACATCAACAAAGAGAAGAATCCTGAAAGGCAGTGTAAGTTATCATACCACACCGAGAGACATAACCCCCATCACTGCACACCGTTCAGCAGGAACAAGTCAAGTGTATGATCCAGACAGAGGACAGCCAATTCCAGCATCTCTGTAGTAGATGCCCTCAGCAGCACGCAGTGAGATATGTAATAGTTCTGGAATTTTGGAAAACACTGCTTTTTTTCTCTTGAACCCACATGTGTCACATTTAATTTTTTTCTTAGTTCATAGAGAAAACAAAGTTTAATTGTCCCCCTTGAAACATTGTATTTTAACTTGATCTGCTCAATAACATCTTGATCTTGGCCTAAATGAGCTGAGTCTAAACAGGGACGTTAATCAGCTGTGGGGTTTGCTCAACTGCTCATTTTTTGATGGCTTTTTGGATTGTATAAATCAAATATAGACTTCTGTCTGAGCTACATGGTTTGGGATTATATTCAAACAGGATTAAATTTGAATTAGTGGACAGAATAATCTAATCTAGTTTTACAGGTACAAGCAAATTTGTATAAACAGTCTTCCATCATTGTCAATTATAATGTCCTAACAGTATGAATGGTAACTAAGATTGTCCTATTTTGAATCTATAGAAGTAAATTGTGTTCTGATATGACTATAGGGGAAAACATCACATCAATAATTGCAGACTTTCAAAAATAGTTAGGAAGACAAATATGGTTGATGTAATATATATTACAACAGAATAGGGGAGAATAAAGTAATTAAATGTTTTTTTTTTTCTTACCTCAAGGTAGGATTTTGTTCCTTATACTCCCAAAATCCCCTTCTAAGATGATGGGATATTACTAGCTTTTCTTTTCCTAAAAATATACTTATTTATTTAATTTGAAAGAGTTACAGAGTGAAAGGGAGATAAAGAGAGAGAGAATATTCCACCTGTTGGTTCACTTCCCAGATGACCACAATAGCCAATGCTGGGCCAGGCTGAAACCAGGGGCCAGGAGCCTCTGGCTACATCCTGGTCTTCCACATGGGTTGCAGCGGCCAAACACTTGGGTGACCTTCCACTGAATTTCACAGGCCACTAGCAGGGAGCTGGATCAGAAGTAGAGCAGCTGGGATTCGAACTGGCAACCATATGGGATGCCAGCATCGCGGGTGGTGGGTTAACTTTTTATACTACACCAGCCCCTGTCACTCAGTTTTCTAACAGACTGCCCTAAATGCAATTTTTATCACTAAATAGTATATTTATATAAAACATGAATCTGAGAATATTGCTCTACTTCTAGTGCTACTGTTCCTAAGCCCATACATCTGAAATCTATGATGATATCTTAATGGCATTTAGATTTTAAATACTAACTACTGAAGAATAACACTACTAGTGATGAAGATTACTGTTGATTCCCTTGTATTCAGAAAAAAGTGTGTGAAAATGAATTTGAACATCTTTTATTCAAGGAAATTATATCCTTAGACCTTATTGCTCTTTATATGCTTTGGTGTATTTCTGAGCTTATATCTAAGATGATTTTCATTGCCTGTTGTTATATGAGGGAGGAGGAGTGAGAACAGAACAGGAAAGTGCAGATAAGGATATAAAATAAGTTCTTATAGTTTGATAACCACATTCCTCCTTAATTGAGGCTGATGATATTCTAGATCTGTACAATAGTTTTTGTCTTCTACCTTGTATATTTCATCACAATTATGTTTTAAGGCCACATGTGATTTGCATTACTGTAACAGGACAGAAGATTCTCCAGTCACATGCTGGGGATTAAATCCTAGCTCTGTTATTTTATAATTGAATCTGGGATAGAAATTTAAAGTCAGCAATGAATGAGATTTATTTTTTTTATTAAAATTTACTTATTTATTTGGAATAGAAAAGAGAGACAGATCGATCGATTTTCCCAAATGCAACTGGCTTACTCCCCAAATGCAACAGGCAGGCTGAAGCTAGAATCCAGGACTCCCACGTGAATGGGAGGTACTCATGTGTTTGAGCCATTCACCTATGCCTCCCAGGGTGCACATTATCAGGAAGCTGGATATAAAGTAGAGGAACTGAGACAGGAACCAGGCACTCTTGTAAGGGATTCAGATGTTCAAAGCAGCATATTAATCACTGTGTCATGTCTCCTTAGAGACTTCATTTTCTAATGGGTTTAATTGTTGAAAATGTGTATATCCCACTAGCTATAATTGAGGTTATAAATTTATTTAATATAAATAAATATATTTGATAATTTTTATCAAAGAGTATGCCAAAGTGCTTTATGCATATTTATAAAATATCTAGTGTGTAAACTATCAATACAGCTCCATTTCTCCCCATGTTCAGTTTTCCATATGTTGGTTATCTTATTCAATATTTTTATCTATTAAAGTAGTGATGCTTTATGTCACAAATATTTGAGAATCAGATATAAAGCATCACTGTGCTGTTTTACAAGGCAAAGTTAATACGCATGCAAATTTTGCATGTAATTTAAAAGGGTTTAGGGACATAAAATTTATATGACAACTAATGACCTATACAATGTACACTAAAAATTCACACAGTAGATGTATAGAAATAAGATGACAATGACTAACACTGTTAATAAAAATATGTACTGGAGTGTCATTGTTCTTTTATTTAAAATATAAAGTATTTCCAAAGCTCATGGAAAAAATGAGTTAAGAGATGAGCTTCTGGTACAAAGCAGTTCTGAAATACACACATAGTTGTTTCATAATATTGATTTTACATGAAATTTTAAAGACTCCTTATACATAATCTGAAAGAACAAGAAATGTTGGGATCAATCCAAGACACTTGAAGAGGGTCTGGGATATGCCACATTACTGTAATAAAAATAAATGCAGTTAAAATAAATACATGTTGGCATGTACACGAGGTATGACATAATGTCACCCTGAACTATATAATGTTTTATCATCTGAAACTCAATGTGCCCAGAATAATGATTATTTTCCCTACACTTGGCTGTGTATTTTGGTGAACATCATCAATCTTTTCTACAAAGGATTGATCTTACTGAAATGTATTCCACTTTGTCTTTACCTAACCAGTCATCAGTCTATATGGGATCAAGTTAAAGAAAGTAAATTTATCCTTTGTTCTATTCCCTCCTAGATGGTGATGGCACATAGACTGGGTGAAGGAATAATGAACTCTCCTACGTCCTAAATCAGGGGTGAGTGTCTATCGTATAGGCCACACAAGGCCTGCAAAATCAGTTGGCCCGACCATGCCAAAGCTACCATAGATGGGACTCAAAATTCAGTAAATCTATAGCACAATTATTTTTAAGTTGATAATTTTGTGTGGCCCACAAATGATGTTATAAATATCCAATGGCTCTTTGTAGAAGAACTCTTCCCAACCTTGCTAGCTCTACGAGATGCTGATTTTCCAGTATTCTTTTCTAAAAGCTATCGTTCCTCAGACACCGTTATTGTGCAGAATGTGAAAGTATATTATATGCAAGCATCTTCACTCTGTGTACACACTATCACTTCTCATCTCCTACAAATCATTATCAATTTATTCCATTCTCTACCTGCCTGAGTTGGACCATTAACCTTCTTGTTATCATTCTCATCATGCCTCCCTCCTGTAGACACAGAAACACAAACAAGCACACTCATAACTCTTCCTCTGCACCCTGGTGACCATTCGTGCTGTTACCTCCCCCCTACAATCACTTTTCCCCAACCACCTACTTCTATGGTCCCATACTGAAATCAGGAAAGCACCTTTGGTATCACAGCTCCACCTGTAGCTCTTACCTATTCTGAGATAGTTTGTTCTGAGCTGGGCTTGAGGTTAATTGACAGCAATACTGTCATTCTCACAATGTAACGGCATAAAATAGTAGGTTTACTTGATTTAGCATGCTTCTTTATCCATACTATTAGAAATTAATTGATCACTTAATTTTAATTAAATCACTAATATCACATTTTCCTTCTTAGATATTTTCAAATTTTTGCTTTTAGATTTTATTCTAAAGCATTCACTACATTCTTTGGACATATTTCAAGAAACAAATGTGTTACTTAGCAGTTTTTGAACATTTTTAAAGCAGTTAAGGCATATGTAAATTTGCTCCTAGAAAGATTAAAGCAATTTTTATCCCCATTAGCACTTTGTGAGAACCTGTAACATCACAACAGCAAAACTATTACTGAAAGTCTCATTTGAAAAGTAAATATACATGGTTATACTATTAATCTGTTAGTAGTGTATTTAATAGGGCATTTTTTGCTCCTTGTGCATAGTAGACATGTTTTTGTGCATTTTCTGTTATTTCTTTATGACCATTTCAATTTATTGGAGTATTTATGGTTTCCCATATAGTAATTGTTACATAATATATGTTTAAGAAATATAGATTTTTAAAAAACACATGACTTATAATTGCTACAAATTATTTCTCCTGATTGCCAACTGTCAATATTATATATATGATTAAATATTTCTCAATGTTTATGTAGTAATATAATATATAAGAATATTAAACTAAGGGATAAGGCAAAAAGCCAGGCAATACTTTAAACATTCTAATGTGGAAGGGGGTAGCGTTAGCGGCTTAGTGGGTAAAGTTTCTTCCTGGGACTCCAGCGTCAAAAAAGGCACCAGATCCTGTCCAGGCTGCTCCACTTCCCATCCAGCTCCCGGCTAATGGCCTGGGAAAAGCAGCAGAAGATGGCTGAAGAATTTAGGCCTCTGCCACCCATGTGGGAGACCCAGAAGAAGCTCCTGGCTTTGACCTGCCTCAGTCTTGGCCATTGTGTTCATCTGGGAAGTGGACCAGAAATATCTCCATCACTCCTCCTCTCTCTATAACTCTGACTTGCAAATAAAGAAATAAATGAATTTTTAAAAATATATCAGGGTGTTATGTAGTAGGTTTAAATAAACTTTGTTTATTATCTAGGGAAATAGTCCTCTATTTGACTTAGCTCTTTAAAAACAATTAAAGGTCATGAGTCTATAAAGATGCATATTAAATTATAGATTTCTGCTTAGTAAAGAAAAAGTGCTCTGAGAGATCACAGCTTTTTGCTCTGTACGATATTAATGGGTCTAATCTCTAAGTCAGCAAAATTTCAAAACGTCTTCCCTAGCGCACTATTCAAAATCTTACTTTACAAAATGCTCTTTGAACCAGGACTGTTGTTGCAATGTTTATAGTACTAATGAGATAATAAACCTTTGACATCTTCCTTTTATATATGAGACTCCTTTTTAAAATTATATTTTGAAAAGTTTCACTGGTTCCATAGTAGTGCCAATGGGACTCAGCCATCAGGACACAAAATCTACATGGACTAAGAGGGGTACTTCATGGGCTGTTCACATAGAAGCAGGACTCTGGGTTTCTGAGGTGACTCCCAATTAGCAACAGAGCTTCAGTTTTACCGAGTTCTCACTTGAACTGATTGGGAATTTGGTTGAGTGGTCTGTGCGTTTGGTAGTAACTTTCAGGGGTAGGGTAGAATTTACTGTCTCTGTGGTGAGCAATCACAGAAACTATTTGTTACTCTTTTTTGTTTTCTGCTATCTGTTAGAGAAAACCTGGGTGCCCTTGGGAATGAAGAACAGCTCCTCTGAGAGAAACGCTCTGAATCCTTGTATGATTGTTTACTTTGGACCCCTGACAGAGGTTGTAGAATTGAAGATGTAAAATCTCTTTGGCTACATAATTTGAAAAAAATCACTTTACCTCCCACAATCTGAATGTACAATACATACTTACTTCTGGAGGATACTCTCAAATTTTCTTAAATTAGTTCTGTATGCATTATATTATTTTGTATTGTGGTAAAAATACACATGAATTTAGTATTTTATGTTTTAATGTGTATATTAAGTACATCAACAACTTTGTACAGTCATCAGGCTACCTAGTTTTGGAACTTCTTAACCAACCAAAAATAAATCTTATATTGGTTGATCAATCAATACTCATATTCCTTTACCCCCAACCATTGTTTACCTCTAACTAGGTCTCTGTTCTATGAATTATGCTATAATGGTTATTTCATGCATATATAATCAGAATATATATGACTAGGGTGCCCAGTGATATTCACTTAGCATGATGTTTTCAGGATTCATTCATGCTGAGACATATTGTACATTGTATATATTAGTATTTTATTTCTTTGTATAGCTAATAGTACCTGATTGCATGGATTTACCATATTTTATAGTTGCATACATTAATGAACATTTTATTTGTTATTGCCTTTTAGCTGTGAATAATGCTACTGTAAGTATTTATGTATAAATTTTTATTTGTATTATTTTCAATTATTTGGACATACTCTTAGGAGTGAACTTGCTAGGTTGTACACTTAAATCTTTTCATGTTTTTGAGGAATTGCCAACTGCTTTTCACAGTGGCTGTCCTATTTACATTTCTATCAACACTGTAGGGGCCAGGCATTTGGCACAGCAGCTAAGATGCCACTTAGCAGCCCTGCTTCATCCTGTTCATGTGCACACTGGGAGGCAACAGCTGATGGCTCCAGTGGTTGGGTTCCTTCTACCCACATGAGAGATGCAGACTGAATTTCTGGCTTCTGGCTTTTGTCTGGCCCAGTCCTGACTTTTGCAGGCATTTGGGGAGTGAACCAAGAGACGGATAAGTTCCTTCTGTCAATCTCTCTCTCTCTCAAATAAGTCAATGTATTTTATAAGATGAATGTAGTAGTGTGAGAATTACTATTAAATACTTGCTATTTTCTGTTATTCTGTGATATGGTCTCGTGGTTTTGGTTTATATTTCATGGATGACTTATGATATTGTTCATATTTTTGTGTGCTTCGTATTAATTAGTATTTCTTTTTTGGAAAAAATGTCTAAGATTTTGGCACTTTTTAAAATTTAGTAATCATCCTTTTTTGTTTATTGTAGGAGTTCTTTGTGTATTGTTGGTATTAGATACTTATCAAATACACAATATTTATATATTTTCTCCCACTGTATTTTTTAAACTCTTGATTCTGTTCTTTAATGCACTTTCTTTTTTTAAAATTGAGGAAATTCAATCTATTATGTTTCTTTCAATTTTTTCATGTATTAGATTTATATAAGAAGCAGAGATACACACACGCAAGGCTGTCACCCTCCAGCCCACTCACCAAATGCCCACAATAGCCAGGACTTTTGACCAGGCAGAAGACAGGAGCTCAGAACCCAATCCAAGTCTTATATGGATATCAGTGGCTCTACTACTTTAGCCATTGCCTGCTGTAACCTAGACTGTATATTAGTAGGAAGCTGCAAAGGGAAGCAGAGCCAGGACTCAAAAGCCGACACTCTTTGTATGTCTTGGCTGCCTTAACCACTAGGTATACCTACTCTGTATTAGTTTTGTTATTGTTGTTAGCTGCACTTTTTATATATCGTATCTAAGAAACTTTTGCTAAAACAAAGTCATAAATTTGTACCCTCTTTTTTTAAAAAAATAATATTTTACTTTTGATTTTATAATAAGGTCTTGGTTTGAGTTAATTTTTGGGTAAGATGTTGGTAACGATTCCACTTTTTTTTTATTTCTTTATGAATGTCCATGTCCAGTTTGCCAGTACTCTTTTGTTGAGGAGATTATTTTCCCTAACCTCCTTGAGTGATCTTGACACTCAGCCAAAAATCAATTGACTATAGATGAACGAATTTATTCCTGAAATCTAGTTCTATGCTATTATCAAATTCCTGATTGCTATAGCTTTGTAATAACTCTTGAAGTTCGAAATCATATGTTTCCCATTCTATTTTTTCAGGCTTTGTTATTCAGGATATTCATTACATTTTCTGAAAAACTACACTAAACATCTTTTAAAATGTAGGAGAGGAAAAAAAAGTCCTTGGCTTCACAAAAATTGTGTTTTTTTTTTGAATATTCAAACAATCTCTGCTCTATTGCTGTTTTCCTTTTTATGGAGTTAAAGATTCTTTTTGTATCTGTTTTTCAATTTCCCCTCTACATTATAAAATTAAGAAAAAAAAAAACTTGGCTGCATGACGATATTGTGTAAAAGATGTTTGTTTTCTCAAGTACATTCTATTTGAATCTCTCTTTCTCTGGTGTATTCCAGGCCCTCAGACTCTTTCTAAATACCTCAATATTAATGGAATGTTCAGAAAGAAGAAAAGATTTAATAAGCTTTATGAATCTCCTGCCCTTCATCATAAGAGAGAAGGCATCATTTTACTGATTTTTAAGCTTCAGGTTGATATATATATCCCAATTTGATGGAGTTTTTTGCTTTGGTTCCTTTGTTTTCTACTAAACATCATTCATAAATTACTTGATGTAATACAAATTTTCAGGTAGAAAGAGCCAGATGAAAAAGATAAATAAGAAAGACTATAGCTTTCATTTTCCATTCAGACAATGGGAAAATATACCAACAATTGCAGTACCTGTTCACATGACAGACAGATTTATAGATCAACCTGGGGCAGACATGAAGGAACCTATCTAATTATGGACGGTAAAACAGCTAAGAGAGGTTTTCTGAAGGTTATAGATCCTAAGTCAATGATTCTGAACCTAATAATGATCAGTCAGGTAAAACTGAACCAAAAAATTGATAGGAGAGGAAGAAACACATTAAAATCATTGATTTAAGATATCATAGTAGGGTCTGGCATTGTGGCTTAGTGGGTAATGCTGCCACTTGCGATGCTGGCATCCCATATGGATTGCTAGTTCATTCTCCAAATGGCTGAAGCTGGGCCAGGCCCTGCCATCATGTAGCAAACCAGGGCGTGTTCCTGGCTCCTGGCTTTGCATGGCCCAGACCTAGCTGCTGTGACCATCTGGGGAGTTAACCAGCAGATGGAAGATCTCTCTTTTTCTGTCTCTCTATGTCTCTCTGCCTTTAAATCAATCAATCTTTTTAAAAAACATAAGAATCTACATAAAGATTTTTTGGGAAATTGCATATAAAAATATTATGCTATAGACCAGAATTTAGCTGTACATTCCTAATGCAAATGAGGGAAAATCTCCGTGGACAATGAATGTGATATACCTAAGAATGAATACATTCAAATTCTTTGCTTGCCACATAGGAGTGTAATTTTTTTGTCTTTCCATCTGTATAAACAGGTAGATTTGGATTCTATACAAGATGAGATATTTCATTTTTCACAAAGAAAAAAACTTTGGAAATAATGAAATACTTATGATCAAAAACAATGTTTCGTGTTCATCTATAGACAGTGACTTCACATTAACATTAACTGCTATATAGAGTTTCATCAGTGATTTATTTTTATCCCTAAATGGAACGAGTCTGTTTTGAGATAATTCTCAATTTCCAATATAAAGAATAGCTCAATTTTATAATTATAAAATAATATTAGATCAATTCTCCAATATATATAAAACCCTCAAAATAAAAGGTAGAAACAGGTCAATGTACTAGTTCACTGACATTTGAAAATCTGTTGAAATAACAGAAAATTTATTGTTATGTGTGTAGCAATATTTTATAAGAAAACTGTAATAAGGATTTTCTAACTTTCTGTAATTATCTACACTTTTAAGAGGGCTACACATAATTAAATAACAAACAATCAGATTATTAAATAAAAATATTTACCTCCTCAGTGGGCAATACTTGTCAAAAAACTACACATGCTCACTCTGACTTAATGGTAGAACTAGAAATGTGCCAGGGGATTCCAACTCAATCCCATCAAGGTGGCATGTACCAATGCCATCTTACTTGTTAAAGTGATCAGTTTAAGTTCATAATTGATCAAAAAGATAGGATTAAGTGTCAAAGGGATTACTTAAATAAGACAAGTGTCTGCAAATAATAATTGATAGAATTAAAAAGGAGAGAATGATCCTACATGGGAAGCAGGATATGCAGCAGACTCATAGAATGGCAAATGCTCTAAACAGCACTCTGGCCTCAGACTCAGCCCTAAAGGCATTCAGTTCTGGCTAAAAAGCCCATGAGAGATTCGCAGGCATGGAAAGCCAAGACACTCTGGCAAAAACAACAACAACAACAACAACAACAACAAAAAACCCTACATTAAAGATCTCTGAGTGAGATCCCAGTGGGAAGAACAGACCATCAAAGAAGGCAGTACCTTTCTCTGAAGGGAGGAGAGAACCTCCACTTTGAATATGGCCTTGTCTAAACAAGATCAGAGTTGGTGAACTCAAGAGGCTTCCATAGCCTTGGCAGCTCATGACAAGAGCCTCGGGTGATTACTGATGTCATAAATAAGAGTATCAATTGTTAAATCAACAACGGGAGGCACTGTGCACCTGCTCCCCATGTAGGACCTCTGCCTTTACTGGTTATACTTACTGTTATACTATGTGAATTAACAGTAAAAATACTACCCAAACTGGACTCTATACTTTGTGTGTCTTTGTGGGTGCAGTCTTTTGAAATCTTTGCTTAGTATACACCAAATTGATCTTCTGTATTTAAGATAATTGAAAATGAATCTTGATATGAATGGGATGGGAGAGGGAGTGGGAGATGGGATGGTTTGGTGGGAGGGAGGTTATGGGGGTAAAAGCCAGTATAATTCAAAAGTTGTACTTTGGAAATCTATATTTATTAAATAAAAGTTAAAAAATACATAAACAGGCTGGTGCCGTGGCTCACTAGGCTAATCCTCTGCCTGAGGCGCTGGCACCCCAGATTCTGTCCTGGTTGCTCCTCTTCCAGTCTAGCTCTCTGCTGTGGCCCGGGAAGGCAGTGGAAGATGGCCCCGGTCCTTGGGCCCTGCACCCATATGCAAGACCAGGAGGAAGCACCTGGCTCCTGGCTTCAGATCGGCGCAGCACGCCGGCCGTATCACACCAGTCGTAGCGGCCACTTGTGGAGTGAACCAATGGAAAAAGGAAGACTTTTCTCTCTCTCTCTATCTAACTCTGCCTGTCAAAAAATACATTAACATAGATCTCATCATCTGATTTTTTTTCAGTTGTGAGGCAAGTGAACAAGAGAGAATGCCCTTATCTATTGGTCCAATTCATGAATGTTCATGCTGGGAGCCAGGAGCTCAATCCATGTGTCTCACATGTGCAGAAAGAAACTCAACTACTGCATTCATCCACTGCTCCCTTTTTGGTCTGCACTAACAGAAAGTTGAAATTGGGAGCCCGTGATGTGTATCAAATCCAGGTATTCCAAAAAGGGATTTGGAATCCTAACTGGCAGCACGTTAACCCCTGGTCTAAGCTCTAACCTACACCACCTTTGGGTTTGGTTTATCATAGCTATGCCTCTCAATTCACAATAGCTAAGATAAAGAATCAACATAAATGTCCATCAACAGAAGACTGGATAAAGAAATTATGGGATATGTACTCTATGGAATACTACACAGCAATAAAAACAAAATTGAAATGCAGTCATTTGCAACAAAATGGAGGAATCTGGAAAACATCATGCTGAGTAAAATAAGCCAGTCCCAAAAGGACAAATACCATATGTTCTCCCTGATCTGTGACAACTAAATGAGCACCTAAAAGGAAACTTGTAGAAGTCAAACTGACACTATGAGAAGCAATGACTAGATTAGCCCTTGTCCTGATTGTAGAACAGCTTACTACTTTACTCTTTTTAGTATTTTCTTGATCTACTTAATAACATTGGTTGAACTCTCTAACACACAATTATTCTTAGGCATTTAAAATTAACTGAAATGTGATCCCTATTAAATATAAGAGTGGGAATAAGAGAGGGAGGACATGTACATTTCAGCACAAATTCCCTCAGTCTTACCCCTAAGGTTAAAGCTAAAAACTTGCCATGGGACTCAAAATCCCATTAAGTTGGCAGGTAGCAATGCCACCAATGCCATCTTACTAGTTAAAGTGATCAGTTTAAGTTCATAATTGATCAAAAAGATAGGATTAAATGTCAAAGGGATCACATAAATAAGACCGGTGTCTACTACTAATAATTGATAGAATTAAAAAGGAGAGAATGATCCTACATGGGAAGCAGGATATGCAGCAGCAGACTCATAGAATGGCAAATGCCCTAAACAGCACTCTGGCCTCAGACTCAGCCCTAAAGGCATTAGGATCTGGCTAAAAACCCATGAGTGTATTTCAGGCATGGAAAGCCATGACACTGTGGCAAAAAATGACCTAAATGAAAGATCTCTGTGAGTGAGATCCTGGTGGAAAGAAGGGGTCATCAAAGAAGGAGGTACCTTTCTCTGAAGGGAGGAGAGAACTTCCATTTTGATTATGGCCTTGTCTAAATATGATGAGTTGGTGAACTCAGGGGGCTTCCATAGCTTTGGTAGCTCATGACAAGAGCCTTGGGTGATCACTGATGTCATAAATAACAGTGTGAAATGTTAAATCAACAACAGGAGTCACTGTGCACTTGCTTCCCATGTAGGACCTCTGTCTTTAATGTATTGTACTATGAAAATTAATGGTAAAACTAGTCCTCAAACAGCACTTTATACTTTGTGTGTCTGTGTGGGTGCAAACTGTAGAAATCTTTACTTAATATAGAGTTGATCTTCTGTATATAAAGATAATTAAAAATGAATCTTAATGAAGAATGGGATGGGAGAGGGAGTAGGAGATGGGATGGTTGCAGGTGGGAGGGCAGTTATGGGGGGAAGAACCACTATAATGCAAAAGTTGTACTTTTAAAAATTTATATTTATTAAATAAAAGTTTTCTATAAAAATAAATTATTAGCTTTAATCCAGATGAAACTAAAAGTCAGTTTATTTTCAAACACCTATTAGGTGAGATTTTATGAAGAAGACCATGTGACCTTTGTGGATGTAAAGGGACTAAATTAACCTTTTAGGTCTTACTATTATTGTAATATTTTTAGTTTTGCTATGGTGTCTGTTTTTGAGTGGCTGTTGTTTAAATATGGAAAAGTTGCAAATTCTGAACACCAGCACCATAATCATTATTAAATCTCTTAGTGAAAATCCTTTTAAAACTTTGTTCTTGGGTTTATATACTCCTAATACCAGTAACTGAAATATAATTTGTGGCCAGTATTTGGCACTGTGAGTTTAGCCACTGTATGAGACCCAAATATCCCTTATGAGTACTGGTTCTAGTTCTAGCTGCTCCAGTTCCCAACCAGCTCCCTGCTAATATGTATGGGAAGGGAGCAGATGATGGTCCAACTGGCTTGGGTGCCTGCTGCCCAAATGGAAAACTGGGATGAAGTTCCTGGCTTCTGAGATTGTCAGTTGCCATAAACAAAAGAGAAAGCTTACAGAGCCTTTACCCAGGGTGCACAGCTGAGCCTACAGGAAAGGCAAACCTAGAGCATAAAGCTCCTCTAACTGTAGATGTTCCCTAACAAACCTAAACCCAAGGATCTACAAGGACTTTCAACCTGGCAGAAAATTAACTTCCTGCAAAAAGAACACCAGTACTCTCAAGGAAGACAATATCATGACTCTGCATCACTCTCCTGTGTTTATAGAAGACTTAAGAAGTGGCATATATCAATGACCCACAATCAAAGAAGCTGAGAGTAGCTGGCCTGCAGTGCAATGAATATGCAAGAATGTTCTTACTAGAAAAATACAACAGGTGGAAACTTGAATTTACAGGAGGAATTTAAATATGGCCAATTTAATGAATATTTGATTAAGTACTTAATATTTCTCTAAATTTATTAATTTAGAGATATTTAACTGTTTACATAACAATGCTATTTTGTGAATTTAATGATTGTATTGAAGAAAATAGTGCTGTAGTAAATAATGTTTGGAAAATGGTATAACCACACTCTTGTAAGGTCCTCACAATACAAATAACCCATTCAATATCTACTTGTTGTCTATTAAAATCTAAATTCTTATTTAGATTTAAATTCTTATTTCTATGAAACAGATAACATGCCACCAAGTTTCCTTTCCAGTTTCCTTCATGGTATACTTATGCTCAGCCCCTGCTCAACTCTCCTTTAGACTCTTTGATTTGACTACAACAACTTACAAGACCTCAGACCAAAGGCCATTAACCCCATGATGTATCTAATGACCACTTTCATCTGAGATTATTTGTGAAATGAAATATCTTAAGTATAAAAGAAAATAAACCTATATATTTAATCTCCATCTTTTGGAACCAGTTTCTATAACAAACAGTATGCCTCAATGTATTCTCAAATTGGCTAAAATGCAAAGCCATATATTTTATAATGGGAAAAAATTAACCCTGGCTAAACATGTATGAGATGAATAGCAATAATAAACAGATAGTTATTTTAAAAATAAAACATTACTTCATGGATCCCAGAAAAAAATCAGGATTAGAAACTCTAAATATTATAAAATATGTGGATTTAAAAAGCAGTATTATATAGATTCCTACACACACACACACAGACACATACACACACAGAGTAGTTGAATATTCATAGGCTAGAAGTCCTCTAACAAACATTGGCTCAAGTAATAGTGAGCCAATCAATTCAAAAAAGGGTAAACACATTATTTGCTCAAAATCTACTGAACAGTTATGTCTGAATGACGGTGAAAACTTCCAACTGAGCCAAACACATCAATGATGGTAGGCTGAGACATCAGCAGCTTCTTGGCTGTTAGTAGAAATAAGAGATAGCCAATTACATTAAGTAGCAAAATATCTGTCAACATGATATTATTAGTATGAAAATAAAAGTTCATAGCCCTTGTCTATAATCTTGAGGAAATATGGTCTTTATATTTTCTACTTGTTGAATTCTTTAAGCTTGTGATTATAAAGTAAATTGAATGCGTGTTATCACACACATAAAAAGTGAAAAAGGAAGGTGGAGGGGGTTCGAGGGGAGGGAGGGTGTGAAGTATGATATGTTCTTAAAACTGCATATATGAACTACATTATTTATCCTATCTTTCTTTGAATAACTCCAATAATATTACAAACTGTAAATTGTGGGACTTTTATCTCTAGAATAATAAGCGGGTATGGTTGTATTTATTTAAACTGAATGGAATTTATCCTCCTAGTTGGTCAAAGAGTTACAGTTTTTATGTAAAATAAATAAAAGTATATCTAATATCACATAAGCATCCTTTTGACTCCAAAAATTTTCTTCTCAATCTATTCATAGCATGCTTTCCGAAACACTATAATAAAAATTATTCTGTCTGCTATATTCATAATAATTGTTTTACATTTTGAAAAACGAGTAATAAATAATAAAAAGAGCACTTATCAATGGTGCAGCCATTTCATTTCTAAATGAAAACAATCAATTGCCATAACAGAATAATCTACAGTATATACATATCTCAGTCATGTAGCATTATATTACATAGCTATGGTAATTATCATTTTTTAAAGATTGTATTTATTTATTTGAGAGATAGAGTTACAGAGAGTGAGAGGGAGAGACAGAGAAAGGTCTTCCATCCACTGGTTCACTCCCAAATTGGCAACAATGGCTGAAGCTGTGCCAATCCAAAGCCAGGAGCCAGGTATTTCTTCCTGGTCTCCCACATGGGTGCAGGAGCCCAGGTACTTGGGCCATCTTCTACTGCCTTCCCAGGCCATAGCAGAGAGCTGGATTGGAAGAAGGGCAGCCAGGACTAGAACTGGTGCCCATATGGGATGCCGGCACTGCAGGCGGAGGATTAACCTACTGCGCCACAGCGCCGGCCCCCATTGTTACTTCCTGACAAGGTGGTCATAGAATTAAATGAAGATTCTCTATAGCTATAATTTTAAACTGTTTAAAATGCTATTTTAACTGTGTTTAATGAAAATTAAAGCCATTAAAACATTCTAGAAACGCCATACTTATTTTTGCATTTATTACGTCTACAATTTGATTATATTACAGCAGTAAAACAATGCCTGACATAGGAAGTAAAAGAGAGTAAGTTTCAGAGATTTGTAAATAAGGAAATTATCAATGAGTAGCAATTTGAGAAAAAAGAGGCTATGGTAATTACATGAAAATATGTATGAAGACAAGCAGCATTCACATGCATATCATAATTTTGAGTGCTTTATTATTTTAAGATTCTACATTAAGTAGACTGGAAACATACCATGATTTTTGAGTGGTGCTCATTTTAATATGATATAAAGCCAAGCTATAAATCTTCATAGGCCAATCAGTGTCAACAACTAATCTATCAATATTACTATTAAAGGAATAGCATAATCACATAAATTCAAGGAGATAAGCAAAGATTAGCATGATAGATGCCTTATAAAACATAGTAATGCCATATAAATTACTTTTGCTGATGTAATCATAGCATCCGATATCCCTGATATTTATATTGCCAATTTAAAAATCACAGGAACTATTCAACATCCCAAAAGCAAGATTTATGATAAAATTCCATAAATTGTTTGTTTCATCCACCAAAAGCCATTTAATATGCTATAGGATAACAAAATTCTAGGAATTTTATCTGATTTTAAATTTAAAAATAAAATTTATTAAATTACCAAATGTTCACTACTTTTTAAATAAATGTATACCTACACCAACCAGCTTTCCAGAGAAAGCATTATTGGCAAACTACAAAATGAATAAACACTATAAAATTATTAAGGCTAGAAATAACAATAGCCTTTTTGGCAGCACCAAGGTGTCCACAAACTCCTTCCATCACTCTATGCCCTTTACAAAGTGACTCTTCCTGCAATCAGAAGGTAGAGTTAACTTTTCAACCCCTTGAATCTGAGTCAAGCATTGTCCTGTGTGTCGGCTATGGAGACATAAGTAAACTCATTACAAACTGAGCAATGAGAAACATCGGCACACCAAGGCTTCCTCTCTCTTGTTGCTGAAATCCATTTTGTCAGTACACGCTCAAGCTAAGAGACCAGATGGAGTACTTCCTTGATTGTGATCAACTGAGATAGGCATGTGAGGACATTCTAGGTTAAAATCCACTACACCAGAATATATAAACAAGAACTGCCTTGTTAATGAATCACATTGAGAGAAATAATAACGCTTTCGGCTTTAAGATACTAAGTTCTGGAAAAAGCTATTTACTGACTTGAGAGGCAGAGAGCAGAAGGTGTTAGCTGCTGGTTTTTTCCTCACATGCATGCATGGCAAGAACCCCCTCATTTACATCATCGCAGTTCCCATCCAGGGTCTGCATTAGCAAGAATCTGATGTTAGGGGCAGAGCTGCTTCTCAAACCCAGATATTCTGATAAAGGATATGGGAATCTTAACCAGTCAAATTTGCCTACTCCAAAAAATATTCATGTTTTCCACAAAATCAGTTTAGCTGAACCACTCATTATGTAATATTTGCATGCAATTAAAAATTTTTCATAACCATCGTAAAATCAAAGATAATATATAAACTTCAACATGATTAAAGCAAAACATTAAATTAAATGTGTTTATGTTATAACACGATGCAAAGTTCTTAATCAAAATAATATATATCCAAATAGAAACTAGGAAACTACCTATTAATTTCATGAGCTCTGAAATGACACACAAGATTAGATGTTTCACTATTTAGCCAATTAAACATTATTTCAAATAAAATATAAGGATCTGAGAAACATTAGCATTAATTTATTTGCAAAAGCCTCTACCTCAGCTGCGTGATTCTTCCATGGTTCCTGTTTGTTAGGTTCTGTTATCAGGCACAGTTAGGAGGATTTTGATTCTAACTTCCTGTTAGTTTTAGATGATCCAGTCTCAAAGCCCGGGAAGGACATTGTGGCCCAGCAGCTTGAGCTGCTACTTGGAATGCCTGTAACCCGGAACCGGGTGCTGGTTCAAGTCCCAGATACTACTCTTCCCATCTGCCTGCTAATGTGATGGGAGGTAATGATCACTGACTCAAGTACTTCAGTCCTTCTACCCACATGGGAGATCTGGATGGAGTTTCTCAATCCTGGCTTTGGCCTTGCCCAGCCCCAGCTGTTGAAAGCGTTTGGGGAGTGAACTAGCAAATTCAAGATCTATCCTCGCTCTTGCTCTTGTTCTCTCTCTCTGCCTTTTAAATATAAATCTTTAAAGAAAAAAAAAATCAGGAAGCCAGTAGAGTAGCAGTGTGGTAAGCTGAGGGAAAAAACTGATTTAAATAAAGACGAAAACCCAATAAATACTATGGCTAATCTGAATTATGGTCAAGGCCACTCACCAATTTTAGGTAACGGTACTTGACTTACTTTGTGATAAAATATAAAATAAGAAACATTTTTTTGTATCAGATCAAATGAAACTTGGAAAAACAGCATATGAGAATGAAAAAATCTCAACACTAAACAGATACCCATAATAATAAATGACATTTTTTCCTCTGCAAGTAATAAAGGATAAAAAGCAGAAAGACAGGCAATGAAGTTGACTAGAATACTGGACAAATTTGCTAACTAGAAATGACAAGTACTTTCTCTCCTCATAAAGGACAAAATCAAAGAAGAAAAACAGTACCAGTGACCCCAGAGTATCTGAGGCCAAGTGCCACAGTGCAGCTGGGGGGTGGGGGTAGCAAAAGCATCATGCAGAACATAGACACAGAATGGCTTTCTGAAGAACTGGTCTGGAATAGGCATTGGTGCAGCAGGTAAGGTGCCTCTCGGGTGCCTGTACCCCGCATCAGAGGCCCTGGTTTAGAATCCCGTCTATGCTTCCAATGTAGCTTCCTGTTAATGTCACTCTGGGAGACACTAGGTGATGGCTCAAATACATGAATCCCTGCCACTCATGAGGGAGAGTAGGCTTCTGACTTCAGCCTGGCCTGGATCAGTTGCTACAGGTATTTGGGGAGTAAACCAGTGGATGGATATGGATCATCTCTTTCTCTCCTTCTTTCTCTGTCTTTCTCTCTTTCTCCTTCTCCCTGTCTCTCTCTCTCCCACTAAAACCAATTAAGAATAAGAATAAAAGTGATCTAACCACATAGCATTTCCCATCCCATCTCTGCAGTGGAGCCTAATCCTGATCTGAGGACGTCCAGCAATGAGGAATGGTAAAAGACCATCCCAGAAGTGTGCCCTATTGACATAGATGCCTGAAATATTTGCCTCAAGGGAATCCTGCAGCCCTCACAGGTCCGTGGTGCCATATGGAGTGCTTTGGGGGAATTCACCCCACTTCATTGTCTTGGACATAGGGGCAAATTGTGTGTTCTCCTACCTAGGCTCCTACCCATAATGCCTCTTTTTACTCTGACTACCTGGGATTATATGAAGCATCAAATCACATGTGAGTATAAAGAAATTCTTCTTAGAATAACAGATTTCTCACCAGAAATTATATGGCTTACGAGTTCATGGGACGATATATTCAAAGTCCAGAAAGAAAAAAAAATAATAATATACACAAAACAACAGTCAACAAAAAATACTAAGCCTAGTATTCTTTGACATATTCAGTATTCTGAAATATTTCAGTATTCTGAAAGCCAGTTTTCAGAAATGAAGGAGGAATAAAGCATTTCCAAGCAAGCAAAAACTAAAGGTATTCATCACCACCAGATCAAAACTTAGAAGAAAACATTAACAAAGTCATTCACTAGAAGCACTCTCCACCCCCCAAAAAGTAACTAGCATCATCACAAGACAGGCAGTATGAACCTGACTGATAGAACAGACGCTCCAGAGAGAACCAGGAAAGTGTTCAAAACACTCAATACAGAAAGTGACCTATGCCATTCTCCACTTCCAATCCAACTCCCTGCTACAAGTCCAGAACAGCAGTGGAAGATGGCCCAAGCACTTGGGCCCCTGCCAACCACAAAAGAGACCCAGATGAAGCTCCTGTGTTGGCCTGGCCCAGTCCTGGACATTGTGGCCATCTCAAGAGTGAACCAGGAGATGGAAGATCTCTCTCTCTCTCTCTCTCTCTCTCTCTCTCTCTCTCTGCCTCTCCTCTCCTCTCCTCTCCTCTCCTCTCCTCTCCTCTCCTCTCCTCTCCTCTCCTCTCCTCTCCTCTCCTCACCTCTCCTCTCCTCTCCTCTCCTCTCCTCTCCTCTCCTCTCCGTCTCTCACTCTCACTATGACTTTGCCTTTCAGGTACATAAAGAAATCTTTTAAAGAATCACAATAATATCTTACCCTAGTCACAACCATTGTTATTTAAAAACCAAAAAATAAAACGAATGCTCATGAGGGTGGGTGTCGCTCCCCGTCTTCGTGGAGGAACGACACAGGACCCTGCGCTGTTCTTTTGTCCGCTCGGCCCTCCCCGGGTTTGCTGCTGGTTCTTCCCGGGTTGGCTACCGACCCTTCCACCTCCGTGGAAGGGCGGTTCCCCCTGCCACATTCCCCACTTCCGTGGGGGAGCGGCACACCGCTGGCCGCCTCTCTCGGGGGCTGCACAGGTGTTCCCCTTAGATGTTCCTCGTGCATGTTGTCTGTCTCTTCCTTCATAGTCCTTTTCCACCAATCCCAACTCTGCTACCCACACGCCGAGTACGCTGCTCTCCTCCAATCAGGAGCAGGTCCTACAGTTTATTGGTTGAACTGGAGGCAGCTACGTAGAAGCTGTTTCTCCCTTCTCAGCGCCATATTGTGGGAGAGCAGATGCATAGAATAAGTCTTAATTCCAGTAACTTAGTCTAGTCCGGGTTGCTCCCCACAGATCCCCCTTTCTTTTTATTTTTTGGCATTGATACGCGCCTGTCTTCGGTGCCCCGTGGCACACACTCTGCTCTGCTTGCTAGAGTTGCCCACAGGTGCTTACAAGTCCTATCAATCAGGCAAACCGAATCCGGGTCCTCTCTTCGCCATGTTGTGAGGAGGTTTTTAGGCACTGATGCGTGCCTGTGTTCGGTGCCCTGTAGCGCATGCTCTTCTCTGCCTGCAGGTGCTTACAAGCCCTATCAGGCAAACCGAATCCAAGCCCTCTCATTGCCATATTGTGGGGAGACTTATTGGTGTTGATAACATGCCTGTCTTCGGTGACCTGCAGCCGCCTACAGGTGCTTATTGTCTTACTAATAAGGCAGACCGAATCCAAGCCTTCTCATTGCGGTATTGTGGGGAGACTTATTGATGTTAATTCGTGCCTGTCTTCGGTGACCTGTGGCGCATAAAACTGCTAGCCGCCCTCAGGTGCTCACCACCTCCCTAATCAGGCAGACCGAATCCAAGCTCTCATTGCCATGTTGTGGGGAGGCCTTATTTTTCTCTATTTCCCTATCTCCGGGCATTCCTATCTCTCCTATTTTACTTCTATCTACCAGCATTCCTATTTGTCTCATTTTACTTCTAAATTTCTGTTTCTCTTATCCCTGCGGCTTCCCGGCGCCCGCCCCGAGGCTGCTTCTGGGCACCTCGCCCTGCGGCAGCTTCACGGCTCTGCGCGGCTTCCTGGTGCCTCGCCGCCCCGCGGTTCTCTCATCTGCGCGGCTTCCCGGCGCCCGCCCTGCGGCGGGCTCCCGGCTCTGCGCGGCTCTGCTTCGCGCGCACACTCCGCGGTCTCCACGCCCTTCGCGTCTGCACCAGGGCCTCGCGCCAGCTCCGCGTTCCCTATCTATTCACGCCCCGTGCTCTCTCTGCACGCGGCGGCTTCCGCGAATCACACAGCGTAGCTCACGTCTCCGCCGCTGGCATTCAGTTCAAGTTCCCCGGACTAACCTGGCGAATTCCAACCTGGCGGCCCACGTCTCTTCCTCTGGTTCCAGATCTTCGCCTCTTGCTCCCCGGGCTGACTTGAAGAATTCCAAGCTGGCTTACGTCTCCGCCTCGGCCTGCACTCGCGGCTTCATCCTCCCTAACATTTTTCTCTACCTGGTATGTTTCCCTAAGTTTTCTTCCAACAATATTCCTCCCTCATTTCTCCTGGCTTCTCCCCATAGTCCGTATCCGAGTCTGTTTGTTCTAGCTTTCACTTTCGCTTTCGACCTTAGAGATTTCTCCCAGCTTCCCCCGTAGTCCGTATCCGAGTCTATGCCTACACTTTCAATAGCTTCTTCCAGCACCTTTTTCGTCCGGCTTTTCCCTAGGCTGTTTGCTAGTCTCTCTCTCCGGTATTTTCCACTTCTTCCCGTTTCTTCCCTCCTAAGTTTCCTATCCGAGTCACGGCACCATTATGTCACTCCCCCTCTTCGTGGAGGAAGGACACTAAGCCCTGCCTAGGCTTCATATCTGAGTCACGGCACCATTATGTTGCTCCCTGTCTTCGTGGAGGAACGACACAGGACCCTGCGCTGTTCTTTCATCTGCTCGGCCCTCCCCGGGTTTGCTGCTGGTTCTTCCTGGGTTGGCTACCGTCCCTTCCACCTCCGTGGAAGGGCAGTTCCCCCTGCCACATTCCCCACTTCTGCGGAGGAGCGGCACACCGCTGGCCGGCTCTCTCGGGGGCTGCACAGGTGTTCCCCTTAGATGTTCCTCGTGCATGTTGTCTCTCTCCTCCTTTATAGTCCTTTTCCACCAATCCCAACTCTGCTACCCACATGCCGAGTACGCTGCTCTCCTCCAATCAGGAGCAGGTCCTACAGTTTATTGGTTGAACTGGAGGCAGCTACATAGAAGCTGTTTCTCCCTTCTCAGCGCCATATTGTGGGAGAGCAGATGCATAGAATAAGTCTTAATTCCAGTAACTTAGTCTAGTCCGGGTTGCTCCCCACAGGTGGGTATAAAGAACTTTCAAACATTTTTAGTGGGTTTGTAAATGAACATAATCATTATGTACAACAGTACTGTTTCCTTCAGAAACCAAAAATAAAATTACTGTGATTCATCTATCCCACTGCTTGATATATGGTCAAAGAAAATTAAATCAGAATATCAAAGAGATACCTGCACTAATATCTCTATTGTAGCACTATTCATAATAGGTAAGTTATGGAATCAACTAAGGTATACATAAATGGGTTATGCATAATGAAAATGTGCTACACAAACACAATGGAATATTAGTCAGCCATAAAAAGAATGAAATCAAATCATTTTCAGCAACATGATAGACACTGAAGACATTGTATGAAATAAGCTAGGCAAAGAAATACAAATATTGCATATTCTCACTCACACATTGAAGCTAAAAAGTCAATTACATATAAGGAATGGGTAGAACAGTCATTATTAGAAAAGCAGAGCAGAGGGGCAGAAAGACAGATGGAGACTGGATTTCCAGTACCAAAAATATGGTTATATACAGCACAGCAAAGTGAGAACCGTTGAAAACTCATTATATATTGCATAAAGATTGGGAGGGTGAAGTTTGAAGGTTTCTAACACAATGAAATGATAAATATTTAAGGAGCTAGAGATGCTGATATCCTGATTTGAATTAAATTTTGTATACAGTATTAAGTAATCACACTGTACACCATAAACATTTTCAGTTATTCTATGTCACAAAAGACATAAAATGCTACTGTATTACTCCTTGTGTTAAATGTTAACTTCACTAATAAGCCTCAAACATGAAAGGTCAGTCATTAATTATGCCTAAAGTATATTGAAGGGGAATAAATACTCATTTGAATTTCAAGAAATAAGAAAAAGATAAAAAGACAAAATGAATTTGCTAAATATTTTTTTCAGGAATAAACACCACCATAGTAAATTCTACTTAATCATCATTATTACAGCACTTTTGGGAAGAAAGCAGTGAGTGCCTGCCACTAAAACATGGCATTTAATTACATTCCTCTTACTGTCTGCTTCCATACTCTGAAGTCATTCAGGTTTCCAAATTAATACATTTGTAAGCTGGCTAAAGACCAAGTAATTCAGTTTCAGAGAGGTGTGAGGGTCAAAGAAACAGATCAGCAGCACAAGGTGCATTTTAATAGTTCAAAACCTTTACTGGCTTGTCTGAAAATCCTAGAGAAGAATCTAAATATATAATTCTTTCTCTGCCACTATTCATTTTTCTAGAATTGGACAAACATCTCCAGTATTTTCAGGATTGTTTCTCTCTGCCCACTCTTTTTAAGAGCAAACAAGAGAGCACCTGAAACTAAGAGGAAGAGAAAGTAAATCTCTTTGGCACTGAAGGACCAGGATTAACATTGGGATAGTGAAGTGAGCTGCAGTTCTGTCCTATGGCATATGCTTGTTGTAATAAGTTTAAAAGCATAGAAAAATAAATATAAATATAAATTTAAATCATATTCATTCCTCATGTCTAAGTCTGCTATCTGTACATGTATTCTATTAACAAAGGTGCCGTTTCCCATTAAAATATTTTGTTCTACTTAAAATATTTATCTATTTCAAAGAGAGAGAGGGAGAGATATGGAAGGAGGAATGGAGAAGGTACTTTCATCCAGTAATTCACTCTCTAAATGACTGCACCAACTGGGACAGAACCAGGCTTAGGCAGGGAGTCAATAATTCAATTCAGATCTCCTGCATGTGTGCCAGGCACCCAAATACTTGTCCCATTACTATCTGCCTTCCAGGATGCACATGAGCAGGAAACTCGAAGCTGGAGCAGAGCCTGGACTCCAACACAGGCACTGTGGTGTGGAATGTGTGTGTCTTGAGTAGCATGTTAACTTCTATGCCAAACACCTGTCCCTCCATCATTTTTTAGTTAAAAAAGAATCTGAACACATTGCACAGAGATGAAAGATATTTTGGCTGCTGTTTATGAAAGAAGGAAAAGAGGAAACAATAATGGACAAGGAAGCAAGACAGCAACATGGCTAATTAAAAATGATAGGCTGCCTAATGTTTTGTTTCAAATAATTTGCATATGCAATGCAAATACTCTATTTCCTTAACATGTTAGTGGGGTCTTGAAAACCACAAACATCAAGTGTGAAAAGATGTGTACATTTTAGGTGGTTAAGGCAGGAGGAAGTCTGGGAAATGATAGAGATCCATATTTGAGTAGATAACATGACCAAAGAAGGAATTTTAATGTCATATTAAGGAAAATAAAGACTTCAGCTGTGACAGAAAATTGGCACCAGAGGACAATGTAGGACTCACGTCTCCTGGAAACTCCTAGAAGTCTTATGAACATTGTTAGATCATGCACAAGTTGCAGAACAAGGGTTGAATCTGAATTTTGTAAATTTTTAATAACCAAAGGGGTCAAAAGAAACATATGGACTGATGTATGATAAAAACATTGCACTTAGCACCTTAATAAAATTAATAAAATCAAAGTTATAGCTAAAGCATCTGTTTTTTTTTCTTAATTTCTGGACTTATTTGACTATATCTTATATACTTATATATCTTAGTCAATTTGAGATAAAAATTACTTCTTTTTTCAGAAATGTACTGATTCAAACCAGTTATGATTTCTAAGTGAATATTATTTCAAAATAGACTTCAATGTTATTGAGTAAAAATTGTGCCACATCTGTCAGTGATTTTACTAAGTACAAACCTAAGGAAAAGCAAAGGAGAATTATGGGAGAAGTACATGACAGGTAAAAGTCATGACCACAATAAATGATGAGTCTTTACAGTGAAGAGGGAGCTTATTGTGACAAAATGTGGAGAGAGCAATATTTATAGTCATTGTAACTTAGTCTATTTTGATAGCTGTGCTCAGAACACAGGAAGAAAAGTGTGGGATGACGCTGCTGATACTTGTTACAGCTTGTGTTTACAAGCCATGCTGTGAGACCATCACGGCTATTGTAGACCCCAGACATTGGCCAGGGAAGGTGTCCATGTCCCTGGCCTTTTAAAATACTGTCATTTAATTTTTCTAATGTTTAATTTGTAGAAACAATTTCACATCTAAACATTATTTTAAAAGCACCCATCCACTCAATAACAGTATTTTAATTTATTAAAGTGGAATTGTGGTAAGAAGCTACTATTTCTATTTGTAAAAAATTATATGATTTTGTGCCTTCCCTGTGCTGTTTAATAAAATTTTACCACTCAATCTCTCAGATTTTTAAAAGATTATTTAACACAGTGAGCCTCTATAAACCCAAATAACGGGAAGTAATAAAGAGTTTCTTAGTTAATGAAATGGCTGTTTGGTATTTGTAAGGAAATGCATTTGGTTAATTTGAAATGTAGTAGACTAAGCAAGAATAGGCTGCCTTGAGGATGAATTACAAATTCCTTAGCATCCAAATCCTGCACGTCTGACGCCTCAGCTGCTTTCCAAATGCTGATTTCTGTGCTCCCTTCTTCTGTCCTTCAAAAATTTTATGCCTATGCCTCCTAAAACATTTTTAAAAACTATGCCACTTTGGACATGTTGAAGCTGATATTTGAAATATAATGAAATGGAAAATTTGCAAGGGATAAAATATCTAACACCGATAAAATAATACTGTCCTTGTACTTTCAATGTATTTTGCAGAATGCTCTATTTTCAAGGAGCTAGACTGAGAGACTTCTGTTGAAATATGTCTGCTATATAACTTAACCTGGGGCCGGTGCTGTCGCATAGTATGTTAAGCATCCTCCTGCAGCACCAGCATTCCATATGGGTGCCAGTTTGTGTCCTGGCTGCTCGTCTTCTGATCCAGCTCTGCTAATGGCCTGGGAAAGCAGTGGAAGATGGCCCAAGCTCATGGGCCCCCGCACCCATGTGGGAGACCACTAGGAGGCTCCTGGCTCCTGATTTCGGATTGGCTCTGCTTTGGCCATTGCAGCCACTGGGGAGTGAACCAGCAGATGGAAGACCTTTCTTTCTGTCTCTCCCTCTCTCCAACTGTAACTCCCCCTCTCAAATAAAGAAATAAAATCTTTAAAAAATAACAAACCATCAACAGAACCAGCTTAACTTTCATCAGAAATAAATTTGAAGTGTGTTTGCTTGGGTTTGCGACTGTGCCTTACACAACTGTTTACATGAAACCAGCTGATCTCTTCACTGCTTGTTTAACAAAGCAATTTTTGTGAGTACTATTTTTCTTTCTTTTTGCTTACCAAGATAAGCATAAAATTATTTTGACTTCAAACCTCAACCACTCTACAAATTCACAAATTGTCTCATACAGAGGAATGAATTTAGTATACAGGATGCAATTTTAAGTTGAATACTCTCACGGAGATTGCTCTGCTTGATTCCCAGGCCTGTCTTCTAAGGACAGAATTAAAGCAAGTTCACTAAGCACCAGTACCCCTCACAGTCATTAGAAACAGGGGCCAGTTTCATTTTGCAGACCAAGTGCCTGCATCTGTACCCATCTGTGTCATTGTAGGTGCATACTGCTGACACAGCTACATGTGGTCAGTTATGTTCATATAAGCAGCGCCACAATAAAACCAAACTGTTCTCTTCCCATCTTTTTGAAGCATGTAGTTTGTCTCTTTATAAATACAAAAAAAGTATGACTGTGTTTAGATAATATAAATTTATGGCTGGATCTAATTCACTAAAATGTTTACATGGGTAACATTGTGAAACAAGTGCAAAATGCCAGAGGTAATGAGGTCATTTCTTATAACTGCAAACATTTTCATTTGTCCAACATGATCGAGAGCATGTTTTTGTAGGGATTTAACTTATGTTCTTTGACTGCACAAGCCATTCATCTGTTAGCAAAGGAAACATTTGGTGAGAGGTATGCATTTTTCTTTATGCACATATAGTGTAGTGAAAAGTTCAAACATGGTCACTTGCTCCCTATTATCTACAATGCATGGTTGTAGTCAGTGATCAACACAAATAAGATTGCTGCTTTATGGAAAGTGTTTCACTTTAGTTTTTGAAATTCAAATAAAGTATCTGGTATCCCGTACTTCAGAATCCTTTATATACCAGAGTATCTCCAAAAGTTCATGAAAATCATGGAATTAAAGGAAAATTCCATTTTGGTACAAATATTTTTGAAAACAACACAGTTTTTTAAAAACATGCCTTTTTCTATGAACTTTTAGAAGACTTCTTGCATGGATGAATTTAAAAAAAAAGTGTACCAAAATTAATTTATCTTTTAACTCCACCTTTCTACAGAATTTTTGATTACCTACTTGTGGACAAAACTAGAGAGGCAGGTGCTGTGTTTCAGCGGGTTAAACTGCCAGCTGCAATGACAGCATCCACATGGGCTTTGGTTTGTGTCTAAGCTATGCCAGTTCTGATCCAGCTCCCTGCTAATGCGCCTGAGAAGGCAGAGGAAGATGGCTCAAGTGCTTGTGCCCCTACACCCATGTGAGAGCCCCAGATTAAGCTCTTGGCTCCTGGCTTCAGCCTGGCCAAGCCTTGGCTGTTGTAGCTATTTGGGGAGTGAACCAGGAAATGCAAAAGCTCTCTCATGTTCTATTTCTCTCCCTTCTTTCTCTGTAATGATGCCTTTCAAGTCAATAAATAAAATCTTAAAATAAAAAGACTTGAGAGAAAGCATCTTGTCATAAATCTATTAAATATGTTATTTATCAGCTGTTATCATGTATTCTTTTAAAAAAACTTGATTAAGCATTTTATGGGGTTATAAAATCAATTTTATAGGTTATAATAATAGTTACACATAAATATACATCAAAACTTTATATAAGTATAAATGCATATGTTACATATATAAAATTATATTACATAACACACACATATAGATATATATAATGTCACTCTTTGCTTAACAAACACTTTAGTTTCTCTACAACAAGTTGTTATATACACACAGATAAGATACTACACAGAAAACAATTCAAGCTGATGTGTTCTGGATCTGTTTTGTCATGATCTCACATCATTTTGGGGAAAGCCTTAAGTGTACAAGTGTGTGTGTATGTCTGTGTGTGTGTGTAGTATTATTGGGGGAAAATGAAGCGGCAATTTTCAGATAATTTTTGAAGTATTTGTTTACTAAGTCAACTAAGAGGTGAGGAAGAAACTGCCAGTTTTTTATGAAGCTTCACTACTATGAGAGAGACAGCACCAGTGTCCAACAACCGCACAGTCCTAGGAAAACTACTTATCCATTATAGTATTTTTTTTTGTTCCAGTACCATTGGTTGATCTCTGTAATTAACACACAATTATTCTTAGGTGTTTATATTTTAACTGAAAAGTGATCCCTGTTAGGAATTTGAAAAACATTATGCTGAGTGTAATAAGCCAATCCCAAAGGGACAAATACCACTTGTTCTCCCTGATAGGTGACAACTAACTGAGCACCAAAAAGGAAACCTGTTAAAGTGAAATGAACACTAGGAGAAACGGTGACTTGATCAGCCCTCACCCTGACTGTTGATGAGCAACTTAATATGTTATCCCTCTTAGTATTTTTTTTTGTTTGTTCTACTTAATACTTTTGGTTGAATACTGTAATCAATATACAATTATTCTTAAGTGCTGAAACATAACTGAAAAGTGATCCCTGTTAATATAAGAGCGGGAATAAGAGAAGGAAGAGATGTGCAATTCGGGACATGCTCAAGCTGACTTACCTCAAACGGTAGAGTTAGAAACATACCAGGGGATTGCAATTCAATCCCATCAAGGTGGCATGTACCAATGCCATCTCACTAGTCCCAGTGATCAATTTCTATTCACAGTTGATCATAATGATAGGACTAAGAACCAAAGGGATCACATAAATAAGAATAGTGTCTGCAAATACTAGCTGATAGAATCAAAAAGGGAGAGAATGATCCAACATGGGAAGTGAGATACACAGCAGACCCATAGAATGGCAGGTGTCCTAAACAGCACTCTGGCCTCAGAATCAGCCCTTAAGGCATGCGGATCCGGCAGAAATGCCCATGAGAGTATTTCAGGCATGGAAAGCCAAGACACTCTGGAAAAAAAAAAAAAAAAAAAAAAAAAAAAAAAAAAAAAAAAACAACAACAAAAAAACAAAAAACAAAACAAAACAAAACAACAACAACAACTAAATGAAGATCCCTGCGAGTGAGATCCCAGTGGAAAGAATGGGTCATCAAAGAAGGAGGTACCTTTCTCTGAAGGGAGGAGAGAACTTCCACTTTGACCATGGCCTTGTGTAAATATGATCAGAGTCGGTGAACTCAGGGGGCTTCCATAGCCTTGGCAGCTCATGACAAGAGCCTAGGGTGATTACTGAGGCCATAAACAAGAGTGTCAATTGGTTAAGTCAACAACAGGAGTCACTGTGCACTTATTCTTCATGTAGGATCTCTGTCCTTAGTGTGCTGTACATTGAGATTTAATGCTATAACTAGTACTCAAACAGTATTTTTCACTTTATGTTTCTGTGTGGGAGCAAACTATTGAAATCTTTACTTAATGTATGCTAAACTGATCTTCTGTATATAAAGAGAAATGAAAATGAATCTTGATGTGAATGGAAGGGGAGAGGGAGTGGGAAAGGGGAGGGTTGCGGTTGGGAAGGACGTTATGGGGAAGCCATTGTAATCCATAAGCTGTACTTTGGAAATTTATATTCATTCATTAAATAAAAGTTAAAAAAATACACTACACATATTTGGAGCCTGCCTTCTAAAATAATTTTTCTTTTTCATGTCTAAGGAAAACTTCACATCTACAGCTGTTTTCACTATACTTACATATTTAGTGATTTTAAATAATTCCAGTTTAATGAAGTCTTCCTACCATCATGCCACTATTTCTATTTTCCTTTTACTTCTAACCATGACCCAATGTGCTCAAACTATCCCTATACTTACTACTATGAGTTCAGCTCCTCATTTCACATCACATAGAAATGTGGATATCCTGAAGACATGTAAAAAGATTACTTAAATAGAGGGATTAATTGTCAAAAACAATGAATCAGCCATGAGAATCTTGTTTTCAGTCACTATTAATACATTTGTTTGCATGACTTGAAGTAATGAAATTGCTATATGCTGATAAAGACAGTATTTCCCTATATATATGGCTGAAAGGATTAAGGCAGTGTGTATGAAATGCTTTGTAAAGTGACAAGTATAATGATAAAGATGTTTTAAATTATTTAGTAAGTACATGGGTGATTTTGGGGTTTATATCAGTGAGTACATGAATTGGTTCAAGGATACCTATGGACCATCAAAAACTGTATATAAATTTATACTTATATTTCACCTATATAATTTCCAGTCTATTGGACATCTTCAATGTGATTTTTACAATATTAAAAAGCATTTTGAGAAAAAGCATTTAGCATAACAATAGAGACACATACTGTGGGGAGCAACTCGGACTAGAGTAAGTTACTGGAATTAAGACTTATTCTATGCATCTGCTCTCCCACAATATGGCGTTGGGAGAGGAGAAAACAGCTTCTACACAGCTGCCTCCAGTTCAACCAATAACCTGCAGGAGCTGATCCTGCTCCTGATTGGAGGAGAGCAGCGTACTCGGCGTGTGGGTAGCAGAGTTGGGATTGGTGGAAGAGGACTATAAAGGAGGAGAGAGACAACATGTACCAGGAACATCTAAGGGGAACATCCGGATAACATCTGAGCAGCCCCCGAGAGAGCCGGCCGGCCGGCGGTGTGCCGCTCCCCCGCGGAAGTGGGGAAAGTGGCAGGGGGAGCCACCCTTCCAGGGAGGTGGAAGGGTCGGTAGCCAACCTGGGAAGAACCAGCAGCAAACCCGGGAAGGGCCGAGCAGACAAAAGAACAGCGCAGGGTCCTGTGTCGTTCCTCCGCGAATGGGGGAGCGACATAATGGTGCCGTGACTCAGATACGAAGCCTAGGAGGGATACATCCCATATCAGAATGTACAGGTTAGATTCTGACTTGCCTCTGAACTCAGCTTTCCCATCAGTGCAGACCTGGGTAGGCAATGGTGATAGCTCAAGTAACTGGGTTTCTGTCACCCATATGGGAGAGCTGGACTGCATTCCTACTCCTTGCTCTGACCCCAGAATGGTCATTTGTGCAGTGAACCAGTAGAGGAGAGCTCCCTCTTTCTTTCTGTCCCCCAAATAAATAGTAAATATTCTTTAAAAAGTATTTGGTTGTTTGAAAACATATCATTGCAAAACTTTAAACAAAAATAAGGAAGAAAGAAGAAAGGAAGGTGTCGCTCCCCCTCTTCGTGGAGGAGCAACACTAAGCCCTGCCTAGGCTTCATATCCGAGTCACGGCACCATTATGTCGCTCCCCCTCTTCGTGGAGGAGCAACACTGAACCCTGCGCTGTTCTTTTCGTCTGCTCGGCCCTCCCCGGGTTTGCTGCTGGTTCTTCCCGGGTTGGCTACTATCCCTTCCACCTCCGTGGAAGGGCAGTTCCCCCTGGCCACATTCCCCACTTCCGCAGGGGAGCGGCACACCGCCGGCTGGTTCTCTCGGGGGCTGCACGGGTTCCCTTAGATGTTCCCCATAGATGTTCCTTGGTGCATGCCGTCTCTCTCCTCCTTTATAGTCCTTCTCCGCCAATCCCAACTCGGCTGCCCACACGCCGAGTACGCTGCTCTCCGATCAGGAGCAAGTCCTACAGTTAATTGGTTGAACTGGAGGCAGCTGTGCGGAAGCTGTTTACTTCTCTCCCAGCGCCATATTGTGGGAGAGCAGATGCATAGAATAAGTCTTAATTCCAGTAACAGTCTAGTCCGGTTTGCTCCCCACAGGAAGGAGTAGCTGGGTAGCAATGAGAGAAGGAGGATAGGTTAGGAAGTATCATATTCTTAACACTTTATACATAAAATACACGAAATTTGTTCCTTTTACAGAAATAAAAAAATTAAAAGCATGCTGTTGTGTAAATGCTATCATTTCTGTGTTCACTGCTGGTCCCTCTTAACCAGCACTGTACATGTAACCCACACAAAGACTCTTAGATGGTGGTTGGTGTGGTGGTGCAGCAGGTTTAGCCACCACTTGTAATGCAGGCAACCCATTTGGACACTTGTTCTAGAAACAGCTGCCCCGCTTCCCACCCACCTCCCTGATAATGTGCCTGGGGAATCTGTAGAAAATGCTCAAGTACGTGAGCCCCTGCCATCCATACGGGAGACCTGAATGGAGTTCCAGGCTCCTGACTTTGGTCTGGCCCAGCCTTAGCTGTTTGTGGCCATTTGGGAGTGAACCACCAGATGCAAGTTCTCTCTGTGTGTGTGTATCTCTCCCTCTCTTTAACCCAGCCTTTCAAGTAAATAAGTCTTCAAAAACGGAAAGAAAGATATTTAGATAATTATTTGTAGATGTTTGGTAAATGTAATGGAGGAGACCGATGTCGATCAAAAAAAGAAGAGTTAATGTCCAAATATTCTTTATGTATGAGACAGAATCACACATGCACACACACACAGACATAGATATAGATAGAGAAGAGATAGACCGAGAGATTGAGAGAGAAGGGAGGAAGAGGGAGGGCAAGCTAGTGAGCATGAGTGTCATTCACTGGTTCAGTCTCCAAATGTCTTCAAAGTCCAGGGCTGCGGGCTGGGGTTGAGTCCAAGAGCCACTCAGTCTAGATCTCCTACACACCTGGAAGGTACTATCTACCTGAGCCATCAATTGTTGCCTCAGTGGGTCTACGTTAGCAACAAAGTGGCATTGGGTGAACAGCTCCTGGGAATCAAACTCAGGCATTTTGATGCCAAATATAGACATCTCAACTGGCATCCTAACTACTAGGACAAACAAATTCCCTAGAGTTCTATTGTTTCTAATGCTATGAGAAAGCATATAAATATTTGCTATGAATTTAATACACTGTGTGTTTTACAGTGACAAAAGAAATGCCACTTTTATCCAGATGAGGATAAAAGTATATCCATATATAAAAAGACACACAGATATAGGAAGAAGCAGTCACTTGAGGTATGACTTCTGCCTCACTTTGGAAGCCTGAGACTTCAAACATACCACTAAAAATTCCTAGGACTCAGGACTCACAGGCACAATGAGAATAAAATGATCCATGCATGCCTGCCTCACAAGGTTGCTATGAAAGCAATGTATACATCTTTAAATTAAATGTCAATAAGTTAATTTTGAAGACATAATTAAAGCAAGAATACCAGTTTTGACTATTTATTTTAAGAGTAGTTGCTGGGTTCTATTTTGGTGACAGAAACAGACATTGTCCCTGGGCCTTGCAGTATGTGGTTATTTCTGTACGTAAGTAGAACAGTCAAAGTATTTTATAGTCAAGTGACAAACTAACATAATTAAATACCTTGAAGAGTGCTTTGGAGTTAAGGAAGAATATGCATGTATACAAGGTAGTAAGGACAAAAGACAGTCATTGGAAAACAAATCTACAAATTCTGAGTATTAAAGTCTTTTTGGAATAATTTAATTAAGACGAAAACTTCAAAATAAGAAGCAATTTCTAATACAAAACTGTTCAGACTATATTGTCAGACACATGAAGTTTGGTCTATACAGCTGACATAAATTTTAGAGCCTCCTATAGATTTACTGACACCAGAAAATATGGAAAATGAATTACTCATTCAGTTTAGTGGGTTAGGAAACTGTCAATGGGTAAGTCACAAAAAAAGTAGAGAAAGGGGTTTTAGTAGACAAAATGAAAGTCGATGAAAGATTTAAGTGAATTTAAACCAATACTTGTTCTAAGTAAAAATTAGTGGGAAGACAACTGGAAATTTAATTGATGTCTGAACAACAACAAAAAAAGGGAAAACACAAAAGAGCAACAATAGAGACTGGAGGATATATTTGTACAAAACAACTTCATAAGAAAAAATGAATTAGAGTTATATTGCTAAAATAGTAGACCCTGTCCTCAGAAAATCATAGAAAATTAGTCAAACATTCCACTAAAGAAGTATCGCAATTACTAGACAGTTCTGTGGTGGATTTCCACCATACTTGTTTTAAGAACAACTAATTCTCTATCATTACAATTGACTTGGTATATAGGTAAATCACTGTAGTCTTCCAGCGAACTCTAAGACCCCGGTAATATATCAAAGCAAAATTGAGAAAAATACACAAAATAAAATAAAAAGTATGTACCAAAACATTATCATGGAAATATGTTCAAATGCTCAAAATGATCTAGTAAGCTTATTTTACAATTTATTGAAAGATCGCTACTTCTGAACACAATGTTTGTCCCAGTGTTACAAGGATATTACCTCATTTGGATATCTTTCCATGTGAATCACTTGATGTAGAAAATAATCTGATATAAATTATCTTGAAAGATATCTAAATATGTGACTAAATATTTCTGACTAAACTTATAATTAAGTTAATAATAAAAGGATGACATTTCATTTTTCACATTACTTGATCTGTCACAAAAGAGTTGCTCATTCTTTCAACCTAGGAACCCTACTTCTCTCTGCTTCAAGCTCATCAAAGTCTTTTGGTTTCCTTCCTACTTCACTTACCCCACCCTCTCGCTCTGTAGCTGGTCCTTTCTATTCTTCCTATACTCTTTGATACTGAAGTGCATGAGGATACATCCCTATGACTTTTTATATTTTCTACTTAGTTCCTTGGCATTTCCTGACAGATTTCATGCAAGAGGGTACTTGGAAAAATTGTGGGAATGGATACCTTTACTTTCGGGCAAGTCTTTTGTAATCTGCGCATTTTAATTTTCCAAGGAATTTTTGCCTATCCCTCATGTTTGGATTAGTGTGGGTATTTATATTATATAATTTATACCTTTATCTACAACATGACATTTAGACCCATATATCCACCTACCTACTCATCTCATAGACAAAATTTCCAGATCTAAAACTGTGCTTTTAAACTCCCCATACTCTCATATTCCAAACTTCCCTACAATGCAAATGGCAATCGCTCAGGTGAACATCTCTTTGCAACATGTTCCTTTCCTTTTCTCTCTCTTACTTCTTATATACAACGTATCAAACAATTATTCAAATTTTCTTTCACAATACACTATCCAGGATAATTGATACCCATCACATTGTGATGATTTGATGAGCTCAAATGTGCAGAGCACTTAGTATAATGTTTGTAATTCAATAAAATAACAAGTATTAATATTTCATGGGTTGGCATTGTAGAAAGTTTCACTGCTTTTGTTCTCTAGCACAAAACTTCCTTTTGCAGATATAGAGAGGGTAACTGGTTATGATACACAACTGCTGGACTATGGACCTCTAGTGTATACCCAAAGTTAGTTAGTATTATTAAAAATAATTATCTACCTGCTAAGCCAAAAAATGTTTTGAAATCTAACAATGAAATTTCAAGAAAATGGTAAGAGTGCATTTACAACAACAAAACGTCAATTTTTTTGTACAAGTACAAATTTCAATAAAAAAAAATGAATGGAAAACCTATTCGCATAAGCAGTAATAGCCACTAAGTACTTTACAAGAAACGTGTAATGGGTATAGGAAAAAATGTGAGAAACAGTCTCTGCGCCTTTCAAAGGAAGGGGGATAGCTAGGCAATGTTCTGGAACAAGGAAGGAAGTACTGCGACAATGGAGAGAGAGCCATGTTCCCAGGTAGGAGCACTCTGTGCTATAAAGATGCCATTCTTGACGAGTTAAATGTTATCATGATTAAATCACCAGCAGGGATTTTTTTTTTATGGGACTTGACAGCTGATTCATAACTTCATTTGAAAGAGACACACAAAAGGCAAAATCTTTTAAAGTGTAATAACCAAGAATTAGCTCTACCTGTTATAAAAATATTATTCCTTAAATGTAAGGTTGGGGTTCTTGCAAGTGAATCAGAAGATCAGAACAGACAGACCAGAAATTAATTTATTTTTGAGAATGCAGTATATGAGAAAGGAGTATTATTAGTGATGCCATGGGGGCTACTGATTATTTATAAGGATAAGAAGAAAAAATAGAAGAGAAATAGAGAAAAGAAGGGAGTTCTTTAAGCTTTACAATTTGAAAATAACACAATTTTGGTAAACAGCTTAGAGACAGTGAAACAACCTTGTAAGATAAAAAGGAAATTTACAGACCTCAGGAAAATTCCAAAAATCAAAACAACACCATTGTGCTAAGACACATAAAGTAGAGAATAAATGGCAATGCTCACATTGAGAAAAATAAGCTAATGAAATGGAAGAACACTCTTGATAACAGTTTCTTCTATTTACAGGAAAAACATAAATGGTTTAAATAAAGAAGTTGTGGTGGCTATGAGAACAAAATGACCCAACAACAGAATTACTGCTTTTTCTGAAGTAAAGAACTACAAATGAACTGAAAGATTTTAACCAATATAATAGAGAAAATTTCCCTGAAACAGAAGAAGTGAAATGCTGAAGTATATCAGGAATCCAAGCAGAATATTCATGTCATGAACAGCAGAAAAACACCAGCCTGTCCTCAGAAATTTTATGGCAATATTCAGTGTTAGGATTTAATAGAGAAATGCACTCACATTCAGACAAAAAGAAAGGATAAACTAACAATAAGATTCCCAAAAGAATAAAGGCAATGATTAGATATCCTAAGCATGAAATACTTCAAAAATTAAAATTTAAGAAAAATTAATTAACAGATGAAAAGGAAGGATTTGAATAGTGAACTGAGGAATGGGGCATCCACGACAAAAAATTGGACAGCTATTAGTTATGTGGTCATCATAATATAATATTTTCTGTGTATTGTTTTGAGTGCCAATTTAGAAAAGGTTGATTTTCAAAAAGAGATGAGAGTAAATTGCTATAGATAAAATGATAGAACTTCAAACACTGAGAGCCATGTGAAGGTGTCAGAGTGTCAGCTAGCTTAAAGAGTAGAACCAGCCCAGTTACTAAAGTAAGGTAGCAGATGTGTAATTATGGACAACTGTATTATCTGCTGAATATAAATCTATTATTTTTCCATGTACGTGATTCAATACTTACAAAAGCAGGAAGTAATTTAAATTTTTTTAAAAAAATTGTCTATATGAGAATACTGGCGAAATATAAAAGAAGGCAACTGATTGGTATTAACTGAGGGGAAGTGTACATATATGTGAAAGCTGCACACAGAAGTCCTCAATGGAGCCTAACTGAACCTGTTAAATGCCTTTTGAATTTAGGAAGTCTCTCTTACCTGAGAAGTACCAGGACTTCACAATTTTATTAAAAAGTTTCAATACATGAAAATATCTGGAAAGACTAAAATGTATAACTAATTTAATTTTTGGCTAACAAATTTCATTTCTAGTAGTTTATTTTATTTTATTTTATTATTATTATTTTTGACAGGCAGAGTGGACAGTGAGAGAGAGAGACAGAGAGAAAGGTCTTCCTTTGCGGTTGGTTCACCCTCCAATGGCCGCCACGGCCGGCGCACCACGCTGATCTGAAGGCGGGAGCCAGGTGCTTCTCCTGGTCTCCCATGGGGTGCAGGGCCCAAGCACTTGGGCCATCCTCCACTGCACTCCCTGGCCACAGCAGAGAGCTGGCCTGGAAGAGGGGCAACTGGGACAGAATCCGGCGCCCCGACCGGGACTAGAACCCGGTGTGCCGGTGCCGCAAGGTGGAGGATTAGCCTAGTGAGCCGTGGGGCTGGCTCATTTTTAGTAGTATTACTGAAATACATTTTTTAACCTAAGCAGTAACCATTTTGACACGTTTGAACCAAAATCACTTTAGAAATGAGATGACTAAGATTCAGAAAAATTGTGCCTGGCTTTTACAGAAAATGAATAGTTGCACGTATTGAAGAATAAAAGAAACTATAGTGCAAGAATTGCTTACAAAATGTATTTTTTCTTGGGGTAAGCATTGTGGCTCAGCAAGTTAAGCTTAGGCACCTGTATTTCCTACAAAGTGCCTGGGATCAAGTACTATCTCTACTTCTGATCCAGTATCCAGCTTAAGCACACCCTGGGAATCAGCAGATAATGGCCCAAGATGTTGTATCGCTGGCACTCACATGGGAAAACTCTACGAAGTTTCTGGTTCCTGGCTCCAGCATATGGGGAATGAATCAGTGGACCGAAGCTCTGTGTGCTCGCTCTTGCTCTCGTGCACTCTTTCTCTCAACCCCCCTTTCCTGTCATGCTGCCTCTTAAATAATTTTCTTTATTTTCCTTTATTTTAAATAGCATTGTAGTGTTTGTGTAAAGAGTATTTTGCAAGGACTCGATGAGTGCTCTTCTCCCGTTATCTAACCAAGTCCCATCAGTGAAGTCCTCACCTGCCTAGACATTGTGTGTTCCTCGTTACTGGGATCCTGACCAGTGATAATAAGACAGAAGAAGGAAAAGCCTCAGGGCTGGGGATGCACAAAGTACCTTACAGTTTTCAATCAATACAGTAGGTTTTGGAAATGGTTGTATACTTGAGATAATCTCTCCAAGGGATAAAGTGTAGGAGGGCCAGCTGCCACCACCTCATGCTAATACAATCAGTGGACTTTATCTTCTTGGGTACGAAGCTGGAATCACAACACACATCTCTGTGTCTCAGGAGAATCTGAGTTTACACTTGTTGCTCTGCTCTCACTCATGTCTCAGCTGGAAAAGTAAATTCCATAACCCTCCTGATGCCAGAGGGCTTCCCAGCGCTCCTTTAAATTGTGTTCCCCAGGAAGCTGCTACTAATTAGTCTAAGTGGCTGTCAGGATGCATCATCTTTGCTGTCCGTGGACTTTGCAGTAGGGTGCATTTCAAAAAAGCTTCTGCTGGTGATTACTCTCACTTTCTTCCTATGTTAAGCAATTTATTTATTTTCATGTATAAATTTTCATTTCTTCAAATATTGTTCATAGTGCTGAACAAACAAATACGGCAAATCAATAACTGAATAGTGGTGACTTCGAATCAAGGAAACACTGATATACATAAACAGGCTAGGTCTTTTTTATTTTCATGAAATCAAGTTTAAGGAACAATGCCAGTTTTTATATTCAATTATTCAGTTTTAAAAATTCAGTGATGTAAGTGTAGTTGTTCATACATGTGTCATTCTATTAACCATCTGACTAAACTCTGGAAAATGGAGTCAAAATTAACTTTCCATTACCCAGAGTGCAGTGAATATATTAATGAAACTGTCAGTTCACATAATAAAAAAATAAAGCTAATACTGTTATCCTATTCAAAAGTTTTATGAAAAACAATACTTTTTCTGTTTTCACTTTGACACTTATGGAAAAATTGTTTTGATGCAAATTACTCAACTTATGATTTAGTATAAAAATAAAGTCCATTTGCTAACACATTATATTGGAAGTGGTAAAACACTATTTTAGTCTAAAACAAAATGTAATATTTATTAAACAAGATTAATATTATCTAACTTTTTCATGACAAACTTTCCATATTTCTACATTAATAGTATTTTCCACACACACAAATTTATTCCACAGGTATCTCCCAGGGGAATAAAATTCTCGTCAGATTTTGGTTTCCCAAATTATTTACTACTTTCTGAACTCTAATGCACTTAAGTCAAAATGAACAATGACTAAGCTTCAATCTTGAGTTTTGGCATGCTACTAATTGATGAAACACATAATGACATACACATACACACACACACACACAAGATAATATTCTCATGTTTTAAATGGTGTATATACATGAATAAATTTAATTTCAAAATTAAAATTTCTTGTTATCTCATTTAAAAAAGACATTTTCATTACGATGAGAAGTTATAGAATGTATTAAACAAAAATTCATTTAAATCAATGTTTTTTGCAAAAATTACTCGAGATCTAGGAAATGCCCCTTTGGGAATATCTATAACTGTGTATTTTTTAACTGCCAGTTAAAACAGAGAGGCACGTTTTATGAACTAACAAAAGTAAAAACACTGCAATGTAGTTCAAAATTGCCCTCTGATTTGCCAGTTTGAAACTAACCTCCAGGGTTTTTCAATTGTTAAATATTTTTAATTCTTCAAAGAGGTCTTTAGCTCAAGTAAACTACATACTGAGAAGATAAGGGAACTCTGACCCCTATTTTAAGCTAAAATGTTAACCTCTAAATTATCTTTTACAGTAAGCCAAAGCCAGTATCACATACCTTTCTGGAATGAATTTCTTTCACATACAATGGAAGTAGAAACTCAGATATACCTTCAAGTCGGATTCCCTTCTTGGTGACTCTCAGATTTCCCATACCATCCTACAAGCAATGAAATATAGTTCACTTTTAGGTTAATTAAAGAATGAATACCTGGCCACACTTTTCTTAGGCCTATGTTTTCTCAACATAGTGATGATTTAAGGAAAATGAGAGATTAAATCTACTTAATGAATGATTGCAGCATTTTACATGCATAGAGAGTCTTCCATTTAAAATGAATAGGAAAAAGGATTATAACAGACCTGGTGTTTGCTCCCAGTTGTGTTAGAGACTAACATTCACCTATGGATAAATGCTTTACATTTTCCATGCATCAGTCAGTTCAACTATTTATTCTGTATGGCACTAGCTACCTGATTATTGGAAACAACTTCGTTTATACAGAACACTGGTAAGAATTTTATAAGTATACAAATAATTCTATGATATTCAAATAGTTACATTTATACCATAATTTAACGAAGTATTTAATGATTGGTCAATACTAGTAAATAAGGTGTTCCAGTATTCAATCTAGAAGTACGCATGTATCCTGTCCTTTAGAAAACAACAATCTATCAGGAGGATAAACAAGTACAAAAATAACACCCATGAGATGGAAAATCTGAGTGCTACTGGTAACTAAAGAAAGGGAATTTTATCACTAATCGTAAACCAGGTCAGGCATTTGGCACAGGGGTCAGGTGCCACTTGAGAAGCTTGTGTCCAAAAACAGAGTGCCTGGGTTTGAGTCCAGCTCTGCTCCCCATTCCAGCTTCCTATTCCTGAGCTTCCTGGGAGACAGTAGCTGAAGCGTCAAGTAATTTGGCCCCTGCCACCAACACTGGAATCCTGAATTGATTTTCTGCACTAAAACATTTCTCTCAGAAGATAATAACTATGAAAAGGGCCTTTAAAATATGGAAATAAAGCAACAGAGGCCCCTGCAGGGTGGAATAATATGAACGTGGTGGTAACCTTTAGGAAATAGCCCATCATTTGATCTAGCTAATGTGTGGGACCTCTACTTGGGAGAGGAAAGGACAGGAACATGTTTGGGAGTAAGAACAAGAAAACAATGCAAATCCAAGGATGGAACAGTCTAACAGCTTGAAACGACTGGAGTTAGGCTTCGAGATTAACCTGACAGAAGCACTGTGTAGGACCAACTGACAGGATGGAAGCAATAAGACTTAACTTGGAAATAACTGTAGGGAGTGTGATACAGGGCTGGTGAATAATTTCATCTGGGGACACTGAAAAGCGGAACATTTCAGATTCATTCAAGATTTCACAAATATGAGTATATAAGTGAATTTAGTGATTTTCACAACTTAAATAATGAAAGTTCTCATCTCAATTAAATTCAGTTCTGGATTTCTAACTTCAAAATTTCATATATATATATGTGTGTGTGTGTGTGTGTGTATATAGCACATTTATAGGAAGTGGGGGCTGGGAAATAATAATTGCTTAAGGCATCTTGAAATCTAGAATAAAAGTATTGTGTTCAAAGGTGTACATTAAGGCAAAGTGAAACTCTTGGACAGTCATTGGCTTTAGGGGTTTGCAAGAAGGAGATTATACATTTAAACAAGTTGCAATCAGTACAAAAGAAAGCCAAGACCATACAATGACATCACCACCCCATTATGATAGGTAAAGAAAACAACTGACACAGAAAAGCTTTTGGGAAAAGCAATAATGAGTAAAACTTTGACCAAGAATGCAAAGAATTTTTTTTAAGTCATAAAAAAGAAAATGATGGGGGGGATATTTGATGAGGTCATGGAAGGATTTAAAGTAATAGATTCTTGAATTAAACTTGAGATGGGAATAAAAGAAATTATTGAAACAAGTACATAAGATTAAAACCGACACTGGAAATATCTCACAGGGAACTGTAAATAAATAAATAAGAATTCAAAGCAGCAATGAAAACTTATTGGGTGAGAAAATGATATACTTTTATTAAAATATGATACCTGGTTTTTCCAAAACATGTTCTATAGAAATTTTATATTTGCTTTATATTCAGAAATGAAAAACCCGCTCTTATTTAATGAAACTGTCACTATTTTCTGGCTCTAGTGAGTGTGGTCGTTGCAATATCATACTTTTCTCAGAGCAGAAATGAACAGAATTAACAAAGAGAGACTCAGGAATTCAGCTGGAAGGAATGACGGAAAATCATCAACAGGCAGCATTCTTAAGGAGCAAGCATGATGCTGCCCCAGTGAGGCTGATTAGTTTCTCATGAGGTAACTGAGTCAAACCAGAAGGGCACTGCTGCACTGCAAATTCCCTCATTCTGAAGGAGAACTGAGTTCAAAAAACTAAGAATATGAAGCAGCCTTAACAAGTGCATGGAAAAACTGGAGTTAAAAGACTATGTCTATTTTCCATGAACTTTTGAAGGTTTTTCTTGTATTAGAATATAAAATGGCATGTGGCTTGACATTTTTTCCCCAAAGGATTTAACTAAATCTCATGCAGTGACTGTGGATATATGCAGAAACTTCAAAAAGTTCATGGAAATTGGAATAAGGAGACAATTACGCTGTAATTATTTTTGAATGATTGCATGGCATTTTCTAAAATGCATTGCTGATGAATTTTGAAGTCTACCTCATAATTCTCATAAGCCTTCTCGAAGGAAGTATTATAAAATAGCATCATACCGTTGCTAGGAAAACACATAATGCCACTGTTTAGCTCTCCGAGCACAATAGAAGAAAGTTCTATGATAGAAGTAATTGCTATTATAAGATTAAAATTAAAAATATTTGATAAGCAGAAATTGAAGCACAGAGCATCTAAATTTATGTGTGAAGTTGCTTATGCTATACGCTTATTTAGTTTTGAAATTTTCATGTAGGCTCAGTTTATTTTCTTATTATATTTTTTACACTAGATTCACTTCATATGTGTAATTAATTTCATGTAAATTAAATATAATTCCCTTGTGTAAATGTAAGAGTGCTCTTAAAATACTGTGTTGTGAGTTTATCCCTTCACTATGTCTATTTGTACCTCCTTTTATTTTTTTTCTCATATATTAAAAAATAGTTTCAAATTTTTACATAGCATTTGCTTGGAGTTGTAAGACATACGAAGCTATATATTAAATTCTCAGTGTATATAACCAACACCAACCTTACACTCATGCATCAATTCCACTAACAATTGCTGAGGACTTGAAATAAGCTGGTTTCCTTTCTACAAGAGCAGAAGAAAATGAATTTATTCTTAACTGTCACTAAAAATTCCTGATTCACTAATTCTCAGATTCTTCAACATCTGAAAGGAAGAAAATGGGTTTTAGATTTTCTGTTAAGGATGACATTTCCAAAATACCATAAGATAAGAGAATCTAATTCACTTATCTTGGTACTGTGACTTTCTCTCAATATTAGCTTGAACCACCTAACTAATCTCTTTATGAACTGATTTTATCATCTATAAATGGAATAAGAATAGACCTTGTGTGCTTATTACAAGGATTACAAAAGGATAAAAACATTTTAAAACAGGACCTAACTCATGGAGACATAATCAATATTTCAACTGTAATTAAAATGCTATTAAAAGCTTAGTTTTTGTCTCTTCATTATATTCATATTGGTTAATTTCAGAAGAATTAACAGGGAACTTCAGCAGACACTACATCAGATTTTATCACCATTACCATCTTGATGCTTTGCTTCAGTGACTAACGGTCTCATGTTATCACGGTTTGAATGTGTCCTGAAATTCAAATGTTGAAACTTAATGGCCCATTTGGTAGCATTAAGGGTAGGACAGATAAGGGTGATTATAACTCCTTCTTTATGAAGGGGCTTAAGACTCTAACAAAAGAGTCTACCCATCAAACCCTCCATTGTAAGGAGGGAGCTTCACTGTACCACCTGAGAAGCAGGGACTAAACCTCAACAAGGACCTCAACAAGGACTAAACCCGCTGATGCCTGGATCTTGCATTTCCCAGCTTCTAGCACTGTGAGAAAATAAATTTCTGTTATTTATAAATTTTGCACTATAGGCATTTTGTTATAGCAACACAAATAGACTAGGGCACATGTCATTTACCTAGTACTGATGCACAGTGTCATTTTGGAAGGAGCTATGGAGTCAGACAGATTACATTTGAAATGTGGCTTTACTAATTGTTGACTTGACAGGTTTAATCTACTTAAACTTAAAAGTGTTTTCTATAATCATAAGAAAAATGCCAGTATTATCCACAGGAATGTTGTAGCAACTTACTGAAACAATAAGTGAATGGCTTAGTACTGAGCCTGGTGTATTTTTTACAATTATTTCCTTTGCTTGTAGTTTACTAAAACTGGTATCTAACAACAGGTTAATCGACCTATTTTTATTAAGTCATGCTCTCTTATTTTAATGTCTTCCTTTCCAGTCCCAATAATACCTGTGACAATTCAAAACCACTTCATCTCCAGCCTGGCAATTGCCTTTTAACTATTGTTTGTTTACAACGTTATCTTACTGTATTATTCCCCATCCCTGTGCAAAATCCTGTATCACATTGGTATCAAGAGACAGATTTGCATCCTTCATTTACCATATTTAGGGTGCTACCTAAATAACCCACTGGGGCTGTGATTTTCACATCTAGAGCAAATATGAAATAATCTTTTCTACTGTGATAGAAACCCTCTCTTCTAGTATGATTTTCCACATGCTGTACATGCCTTATGTAGTTCTTTGCTTTTCATTTGTTGTGCTATCATCTTCCACCTGATACTCCCACTAAACTGGAAAAAAAAAAAAAAAACCTCAGAGAACTGTGTTTTGCTATCTGCATATTTCATTTGCTTGAAGAGATCTTCACTCTCATTCCCTTTTACTCCTCTTCCTCATTCTCCAGGGCATAGAACAAGCATGCCATCATTAACATCCAAGACAGAAATAATCACTGTCTGCATGTCTTATTTCTTTTAGAAATGTATCATAATTCTAATTTCAGTGAATTGTGTGTACATTTAATATCCTCTTATAAAGTTTATAATCTATAGTGGTTATTTAGGAAGGTAGTTAGGATAACACTGGGCAGGTGACAGTAAAGGATAGCCAAGTGCTTTGACCTCTGCCACACAGGTAGGAACATCCAATTTGCTGGATTCAGTCTGGTCTGTCTTTGCTGTTGCAAGCATTTGGGGAATGAACAATCAGATAAATCTCTCTAATAATTTTTTAAAAATTTATATTCAATCACACTTTTGTACACACTCCTTGTACATTCCTTTCATAGTGAATTTTATAAAGTATATAGTCAATGAATATTTGATTACTGAATGGATCAATGAAATTTAATTTCACTTGAAAAAATACTAAATTGATACAATTTAAAATGACTATTCTCAAAATTTTTAGGATTTGCCTTCAAAAGTATTCTTAATCTTTATCATAGATTTCATATGCGTGTTATTTTGAGGCAAGGTGGAGGAAACTTTGCTGATAAATTCTCTGAAATTAATTATGAGAAGTTGACTAAAAATATCAAAGGTAGACATCTCATCAAAAGGAATATTGACACTCATGCCATTTTGATTTAAAAATCACACTCAGAAGTGCAATAATCTGAACCTAATTCACTCTTCAGTTAAAGTTCTGAATATCAAGCTAACTCCAAGATTTAAAATATTCATTTGCAGAGAAATGAAATTACCAGAATAAGATCATTTGATAGAGAATTAAGAATAAAATATTGAAAGCATGTCTATTTAAAAAACAGAAATATAATACATACTTATTATTTAAAAATCTTTTCAATGAGAGTTGAAGGAGTCTACTGGCAGCATGAAAATTAAATACAGACTTCAGATAATTTTTAATAAAACTCCAAAATTTTGTTTCAAACTATTAGCCTTACATATTTCCAAAGAAACTGAATAAAAATATATAGATGTATGTTTTTATGACTTTATATAATGATAATACTTCTTCACTATTTCAATTTGTATAAGGAAATATTCTCAGAGAAGCTGGCAGAGACAAATTAGAGCCTAGCATAGTATTTGTGAGACTTGGAAATGCAGTATTTCATTTTATTGACTAATTTTTTTTATTTGAAATGCAGAGTGAGAGAGAGCAAGAGAGATATTTCATCTGAACTTCCCTCTCCAAATTCCAGCAATGGCCTAGGCTGTACCAGGCCAAAGCCAGGAGCTTCATCCAGGTCTCTCACGTGGGTGCAGTGGCCCAAGCACTTGGGCTATCCTCCACTGTTTTCCCAGGCCATTAACAGGGAGCTGGATTGGTAGTGAAGCAGCCAGGATTTGAACTGAGACCTGTGTAAGATGCTTGCGCCACAGGCAGAAGCTTAACCTACTATGCCACAGCGCAGGCCCCAGAATAAAGTATTTTTAATAAAGTAAATTAAACACATGGAAAAACAGAAGTATTCAATTATTTAAATGAAATCAGAAACTACATTTTAGATTCATTTGCTATTTGTTCTTTAATTTATGCTAAATAAATACAAAATTCTATTTCATTTTTAGATCCTAATTAAAGAAGAGGGAGTTCTTCAAAAATACCAAAGGATCTTTTTGTCTCACCTGTTTTATACTGTTTATACTTTATAATGAGCTGCTTTCCCCAAGCCTAAGACAAAGAACAAATAAAATAGCAGTTGATAGCAGGCTTTATACGTATGTTTTAAGTATGTTGCTTGCTGAAGGCCTGTATTTTATTTTTATTTATTTATCTTCATTATTCCTGCAGATTATTAGCAAACAATCTCTACAGTGATAATAATTGGTTGACTCAAGAACTGACTACTAATTCAACTTCCACGGAAGTGCATTCAACTAGACTGCTTTACTATGATTTTTATCATTGGAAACTAGCTTACTACATCATTATTTGCCAAGACTTATTTAAATTTTATCATTATTTATCTTCAATTAGCAGAGTTCTAAGAGATTAGAAGCATATTCATATTTTAACATGACAATATATATTTTACTCTGTCATTGCATTAGTGTTCTTTTAACTATATGAATAATTTCAAGACTAATAAACTCAACTTCTTTTCCAAATTTTCTTGTGCTGATAATTTTCAAATACATATGAGTTTTCTTTGTTATCCTAAATAACCACATATCACAAGAATCATAGCATATATATAATTGCTTGGTAATAAAATCATGTAGGATGAAAATTTTTGAAACAAATTTCAAATATAAAAATATTATAATCTGACACTGCAGATAGTATTATAGTCATTCAGTACATAGAGTAAAAATGGATGCATTCAATATATTCCACAAACCTATAAATAAGGAATCATCTGAAAGTACCCATAACTTGATAGCAATGCTAAACTGGTAACATTTAGCTACTAACAGAACACAATCCCTATCTATCTATCTATCTATCTATCTATCTATCTATCTATCTATCTATCTATAATTCACATAAAATAATAGAGGCCAGATCATAATTATTTAATCAAGTGGAAAAATTTGGAACTAACACAATTTATTCTAGAGGAAATAGTCCATTTCCCAATGGAAATCACTTGGAATTACTATTGGCAGAAATATCAGTGTGACCCACATGCAAATTTAAACGTGTATGGAGGGCCGGCGCCGCGGCTCACTAGGCTAATCCTCCGCCTCGCGGCGCCGGCACACCGGGTTCTAGTCCCGGTCGGGGCACCGGATTCTGTCCCGGTTGCCCCTCTTCCAGGCCAGCTCTCTGCTGTGGCCAGGGAGTGCAGTGGAGGATGGCCCAGGTGCTTGGGCCCTGCACCCCATGGGAGACCAGGAAAAGCACCTGGCTCCTGGCTCCTGCCATCGGATCAGCGCGGTGCGCTGGCCGTGGCGGCCATTGGAGGGTGAACCAATGGCAAAGGAAGACCTTTCTCTCTGTCTCTCTCTCTCACTGTCCACTCTGCCTGTCAAAAAAAAAAAAAAAAAAAAAAAAAAAAAAAAAAAAAAAACCGTGTATGGAAGGAACAGCATTGTACTGCCTTAACTGGAAATTAAGGTTACACCCTAAGAATGAGATCAGTGGTTGTATGATACAGAATAGCAAAGGGTGCTATAAAGAATGACTGATTTATTGATGGTAAATGGATGTGATTACAATAAATTTCAGGCATTTGACTTAGAAAACACTAATAATTGATTAATAGCAACATTGTGTATCCTAATGATTGTCATCTGTAACTTCAGTGGTGGAAGATTTTATATAGATTAACATTTTTAAAAGGATATAAAGTCTAAAGTTTGACTGTCACATACTTTTCTTTCCTGGCTGTGCTTGTTAGAATGCTAAAATTAACAGACCTAAGCATTTGTTTGCAAATAAATTTTCAAAACCCTTTGACACACTGTGGAAAAATTTGTATTATAATTTGGCTTCCTGGCTCTCCTTAAATATTGGATAAAATATGGTGAGCACTGATAGAAATTTGTGTTGAGGATATTATTTCTTACTGTCGATAAAAAGTGAGAATGTGAGCTGGCGCCGCGGCTCACTAGGATAATCCTCCGCCTTGTGGCGCCAGCACACTGGGTTCTAGTCCAGGTCGGGGCACCGGATTCTGTCCCGGTTGCCCCTCTTCCAGGCCAGCTCTCTGCTGTGGCCCGGGAGTGCAGTGGAGGATGGCCCAAGTACTTGGGCCCTGCACCCCATGGGAGACCAGGAGAAGCACCTGGCTCCTGCCATCGGATCAGTGCGGTGCGCCGGCCGCAGCGCGCCAGCCGCAGCGGCCATTGGAGGGTGAACCAATGGCAAAGGAAGACCTCTCTCTCTCTCTCTCTCACTGTCCACTCTGCCTGTCAAAAAATAAAAATAAAATAAAAATAAATTAAAAAAAAAGTGAGAATGTGAGTCCACCTCTAGTTTTTGCATGTAAACTTTGTTATTATAGGTGCATTTACTTTCAAAAAAGGAGGATCACCTCTTGCCTTTGGTACAATCACATCTCTGGACTTTAAAGTAAGGAGAAGACCTTGGTGTTAGATAATGCCTCAAAAGTATCCCTCATGATAAGGTTTTGTCTAAGAATTCCTTCCAGACTTCTAAGAAAACATCTTAACTGCCCTCTTACTATGGTGCTAAACAAAACCGCTTACTTCATACAGTACTTTAAATTTATTTATATATTGATTGATTGATTGATTGATTGAAAGAGGAAGGAAGGGAGAGTAAAGGGGATAGGGAGAGAGGGAAGGGGGGGGAGGGAGGGAGGGAGGGAGAGAAGAAGATCTTCCATGCACTTGGTCACTCCCTAAATGCTGCAAACAGCTGGAACCAGGTCATGTCAATGTAGGATCTGGGACTTCAGTCCAGGGTTCATATGTGGGCAGAGATTTAAGTATATCAGCGTTCACCACCTGCAGTTCCACAGGGTGTGCAGTAGTGGGAAGTTGCAATTGGAAGCAGAGTGAAGCCCAGGTACTGTGATACAGTCCCCAGATAGCAACCACTGAGCAAAATTTCTGTCCCCGTACAGACCTGTAGTTATCGAACCAATGGCACATTACAACAACACTGTAGAAAAATCTTTGTCCTCGCTGTATTTAAAATGGAAAACAAATTGAGATTGAGTTTTATGAACTAGTAAGCTACTCAGCTTGGACATAAATCCAGTCATCTCATACCTTGTGTATTCAGACCACTACAGAAATAAAATGGTTATTTTATTATGTAACACCAGTAGGGCCATATTAATTATGTGCATGATTTTGAGTTAATATTTAGCTCTTCTTTCTTAAATGGTGGTGGTGGTGGCGGTGGTGGTAGCGATTTAGTTGTTTTCCCTAACTCACTTCATTGAACAGCACATATATTTCATTTGGCAGAAACCTGCGCTATACTAATCTGATTAGAGACTTTTACTACGACAAAGCTCTACTCTGGGGCCGGCGCTGCGGCTCAACAGGCTAATCCTCCGCCTGCAGCGCCGGCACACCAGGGTCTAGTCCCGGTTGCCCCTCTTCCATGGCCAGCTCTCTGCTATGGCCCAGGAGTGCAGTGGAGGATGGCCCAAGTGCTTGGGCCCTGCACCCCATGGGAGACCAGGAGAAGCACCTGGCTCCTGGCTTTGGATCAGCGGTGTGCCAGCCACAGCGCACCGGCCACGGTGGCCACTGGAGGGTGAACCAACGGCAAAGGAAGACCTTTCTCTCTGTCTCTCTCTCACACTGTCCACTCTGCCTATCAAAAGAAAAAAAAAAAAAGAAAAAAAAAAGGAAAGAAAGAAAAGCTCTACTCTGGAATAATTACAAATAACTCTATGCAAAGGAACCCCAGAGGACTACCTATTGATATTTGTATATTAACAGATTGCTTTAAAAAGTAGAAAACACTCTTCACATGAGCTCTTTTGTAATACACTCAAAGTGTTAAACTAAGAGAGGAACACATGCATTTAGAAGAGTTGAATTGGACACTGGGAGTTGTGAAGATTATGGCATTGAACTTCAAATTGTAGCTATCCTCTGGAGCGGGACTTGAGGGTCTATTCAGTGAACATCATTAGAGAAAGGACAGAATGCTCATGAAGATACAGATGAGCAGGCTGATTCTCTCTGTAGGACTAGGCAGCAAGACTGCTGATAAGAGCTATCTGATATGGGTCTGCTTTATGACTCCTGAATCTTCTAATAAGCATAGTTATTGGCATGGTCTGTATTTTCCTTACTAAACAGTATCATTTGGTCTCTTACACTAAAGCCCCTTGGGTTTATAAAGTCTACAGGTACTTCTTAACTCAAGGAGAGCTCCTCATGCAGAAATGCAATGGGTAATCTTCTTGCTGAATCATCAAGGGCCCTATCAGCTTCCTTACAAGTTAATGTGATTTCCAGGGTTGGCACTGTGGCATAGCGGGTAAAGCCATCACTTCCAGTGCCAGCATCCTATATGGGCACTGCTTCGAGCCTCAGCTGTTCCACTTCTGATCCAGCTCTTTGCTATGGCCTCGGAAAGCGGTAGAAGATAGTCCTTGGGCCTCTGTACCATGTGGGAGACCTGGGAGAAACTCCTGGCTTCAGATCGGTGCATCCCTGGCCATAGCAGCCATCTGGGGGAGTGAACCAGTAGGTACAAGACCTCTCTCTCTCTGTCTGCCTATTCCTATGCCTATGCCTCTCTGTAATTCTGCCTTTCAAATAAATAAATCTTTAAAAAATATGATTTCTATCTATTTCCCTCTTTCATTTTGAGGATGATTTCTTTCTCTAAAACATGTTGTTTAGTATAATATTTTAACACATTAAGTTGCATTATAAATACTGGAAATCAACCATCTGGAAAACATTTAACATGAATTTATTTTTAAAATATTTATGCTTGCTATACTTTATTACCCTCCCAATGACATTGGGTCTAAGTTTTGCTTGTTTGTTTATCAAGTAGCATTTATGGACATCCATCTGTAATGAAGTGATTCTTGTCCAAGTACATCTTCCAGCTTCTCTGTCTCATTTCATCTATGCAATTTCCATAGAAATTGCCTTTCCCATACCTGATTCTGACATGCTTACCACAGCCTATTCAAATATTAGAGCCCCTAACTGAATTCATACGGCCAATCAGGTACATTTACTAGTACATCATGAATTAAAAATAATAACAACAACTACTTGTAACATTCTGTAATTCTTTGGATGTAAAACAAGGAGCTATGAACTTACAGTTATGCAGAGAAAGTCAGTTTGCAGAGTGAACAAGCAAATCTATGTTAAGAGAGAACTAAGAAGCATAAAGAAGGCTACTCCTTGTTGGCAAACGTTTCCCCATTTCTTGTTCCTGAAGCCCAGGTGTATGTTTATGTTACCCCTAACATATTTCTTTACATTTCCTTCCATTTCCTGATCCCACAAATTACCTCCCATGCTCCCCACCATTTGCTTAAACTACTTCCTGGTTGAGTATGAGAACATTTGAATGTCCTCTAATGGACTGCTTGTTCTACTTATTCACTCTATTTTAAGGTGACCTCATTCACTTGCATGGCTCTCATAGTTTAACCACCTTTCTGCTACAGATGTACCGCATAGACTATTCTCTAGATGTGTATCTCTGTCACTCTATGTCCCTTTTCATTCTTCATTTGTTTTAATCTGTCTCATATTCCATACCATTTTTGACTTTATTAATATAAACACATATTTCATGTATTTCAAAAATACTATTGTAAGAAGATAACCATACTTCCTTCCTGCCTCCCTCAATCTACCACTCATTTCTTCCTTTTCTTATCCTTTAATTTTCGCAGTAATATAATCACAATTTACTTTATAATCACAGATTTAATGTGCCACTAACAATAGTGAACAATAAGTGAAAAATAAAAAGACCACTGTTCCATAGGAGTATAGACAAGGGCTAAAAACAATAATCAGATTGTAAGATGTCAGTTTTATTTTTATATATATTGTGTATTCTATATTAACTACCACATATCAAAGAAAACATGATATTTGTCTTTTTGGGACAGATTTATTTCACTAAGCATAATCATCTCAACTTGTATCCATTTTGTTGCAAAAGACAGGATTTCATTCTTTTTATGGCTGGATAGTATTCCATATGTATATATACCATATTTTATTTATCCAGTCATCAGCTAATGGACATCTGGGTTGATTCCAATACCTCAGCTATCGAAAATTGAAGTGTAGTAAACATAGGAGTCAAATAACTCTTCCATATGCTGGTTTCATTTTCTTTTCATAAATTCCAAGGAATGGCATGGTTATGTGATTATTAAGACACACCTTACCAAAGAAAACTTCCCATACAAGCTCAAAAACTACCGTTTTATTAGTCACAGAACTACTCACCTTTCTTTCAGAGCCTGAGCAGCACTACTGCCAATCCTTATTCTTTTTTTATAATTTTTTACTAAACCTGCCATCGAGTTATAAGCTTATTATAGACAGATGCTACATCCTTTTTCTGATCATTGATTTAAAAATTTATTTTCACCCTAGATTTTTACAACCCAGATCTATATTTTAATTCTAAACAAAGACATTCAACTACTTACTGCCTGCTATTTCCTGAAATATCACAGGTATCACAAACCAGTCATGTTCCAAATAAAATTAATGATCTTTCCAATCTCTCCACTTGAACTGTTTCTTCTATTGTGCTCCTTATATCAAAGAACTGCTGCTATCTCCAGCTAACAGAAATTTTTCTCTCACCTTGGACCCATAATAGATCAGTTAAACTCTCCTGTCTGCTTTTCTTCAAGTATTGCATTTGACTTCCTACTTTGTATTGCTTTGGAACACATTGGGATATGCTTTGCAGTCAGCCGTTCAGTGAGGGACCTATCATTCTAATTGCTGAAAGGACTATGAGTGAGTAGTCTTTTGCTACAGCCCTTTCATGGATTGACCCGCTGCACTGAAATCTATCTCTCCCAATGAAGGGCTAGAACACTCTATTTGATTAACACAGACAAATCTTTCTCACAAAATTCTGTATTACTGTCCCCGTACAAACGTTTCTTTCTTCATCCACTCCTTTGGCTTTTGGATATACAACCAGTCTATCCACTTAACACAGATGCGTAGGTATAAAGGTCCCGATAAGGTAACAGGGAATATATTGAAAAGGAGTGGTGGAACCAGCCAGTATGGATCAGCAGGAAGAGGGAAAATAGGAGAGGCATTCATTTCTGAGAGTGCTTGATCAAACAGAACACAAAGCTGGATTTGAGGATATTCTTCTGGGAAACAGAATATGTCATCAGGAAGGACCCTAGGAGATGATGCAAACTTATTAACTAGATGCCTTCCAAAAGAATTAGAAAGTTATGACCTATGTTAAGGTTAAAATGTCCGAATTGTGGGGCTGGCACCCTGGCTCACTTGGTTAATCCTCTGCCTGCAGCGCCAGCATCCCATAAGGGCACTGGTTCTAGTCCCAGTTGCTCCTCTTCCAGTCCAGCTCTCTGCTGTGGCCTGGGAAGGCAGTGGAGGATGGCCCAAGTGCTTGGGCCCCTGCACCCGTAAAGGAGACCAGGAGGAAGCACCTGGCTCCCAGCTTCGTATCGGAATAGTTCTGGCGATAGTGGCCATTTGGGGGGTGCACCAATGGAAGGAAAACCTTTCCTCTCTCTCTCTCTCTCTAACTCTATTTGTCAAAAAAAAAAAAAAAGTCTGAATTGTCATGGCAGATGGTGTAAGAGGAACTAAAAAAAAATCTATGGAAAAGTAAGACAAATCTATGGATATACCATCTAAGTTTGAAATACCACCAAATGAATATTATCTATGGAAAAACCCATATGATACCCCAATTTCCAATGCCATAAGAAATTAGCAGTGAGAATGAGACAAAAATTACAAAAATGTTTATAGGTATTTCTCTTCTGTAGGTCAGTACTGATGGTAGAAATTGCCATCATAAATCAAGGGTCCCTCACAGCAAAAAGAGTTGTCAACCAGAAACCAGGTAAACACAATTATGGTAACGAAGAGTCATTCCACAGAAAGATCCAGGAGTACAGACTACAGAAGGTTGTACAGATGTTTAGTAACCCTTAGTGTCCATAGAATGATAATTTAGCCACACGGCACTTGTCAATTTGTAGCATCAATGGTGGATGAACAGGAGATTGAAGACAGTTTATGCAATGAAGTCATGATTCAAAGTTTTGACCCAGAACCCAATAACCTTCCTTGGCAAGTTTGACAGTAAACGGAAAAATGCAATCACTTTCGCCTGAGGTAGTCTTAGGTAACTCACAAGTGAGGATCCTGGCCTTGCCAGCAGATTAGCCACCTACCACCACTTCAGTGAAGGACTTGCCCCAACTGTTGGGAGCACCAATGATCAAAAACATTCAACTTTCAAGCATGTCAGTTCCACAGAATCATCTTTACAAAATCACACACCTACCAGGAGTGGCTTACATACTTAACTAACAATATTAGAAAATAAAGGCCGGCACCACGGCTCACTAGGCTAATCCTCTGCCTTGCATCACCAGCACACCGGGTTCTAGTCCCGGTCGGGGCTTCGGATTCTGTCCCGGTTGCCCCTCTTCCAGGCCAGCTCTCTGCTGTGGCCAGAGAGTGCAGTGGAGGATGGCCCAAATGCTTGGGCCCTGCACCCCATGGGAGACCAGGAGAAGTACCTGGCTCCTGCCATCGGATCAGTGCGGTGCGCCGGCTGCAGCGCGCTGGCCGCGGCGCGCTGGCCACGGCGGCCATTGGAGGGTGAACCAATGGCAAAAAGGAAGACCTTTCTCTCTGTTTCTCTCTCTCACTGTCCACTCTGCTTGTCATAAATGAATAAATAAATAAATAAATAAATAAAAGACCTGGCTAGCATATCCCAAAGTTCAACAGTTCTCAAGGGCCATTCTAGCTTCAGATTTCCTTATGGGGTTAGTTGAAGTTAACTACTGTTCTGTATCACAGCTTAATTTCTACTCTTCTCCATCCTTCTCCCTGGATATGTTACTGTGTAGTTTACTGGGAAGTCTTTTTTATGAAAATGGAATAACCTCCATAATATTTATTAAAAATATACTGAAACATTAAAATATGCATCTACTTAGTTTTTGGTGCTCTTTTTCAACTTTATTTTTGGAAAATTTCTTATGAAAACAGTGATAAAATGAGTTTTATCTTCAAGATAATTGTATAGAAATTTAATTCTTTAATTGGAATATTCAAATTTTGATGTTATATTTATAAAAACATCTTACAACAAAAGTGTTTGTGATTTGAAGGTAGATCAAAACTGTCTATCATATAAGACATTTTTTTTTTGCAGAATCACTGGTTCATCAGCCTTTAGCCTGGGCAAATACTCAGGTACTCTTAGGAAAAAGGTAAGACCGATGCCAAAACATGAGAGTCAACTTTAAATGAGATTAGATAACAGTACATTTCTCAAAGGTGGGAAGAAAATAAGCTTAATATGATATTCATATTGAGAACTCTAATATATGATATTTTTCCTTCAGCAAGAAAGCTCTGTAAAGGTACTGTCAACTCCAGAAAAGCAATTTTGTCATCAACACTTGTACTGCAAGTTTTCCTCTGCTGTATATAATAATTATTACTATCTTTGATAAAAGACGTGGTAGCAAACAATGACAATTACGTGTGATTGCTTAGATCCAGATAAATAATGTGTATCTAAATCAGTTTCTACTGCTGAAAACCTGATAAACAATGTCTCTTCTACATGGGAACATGAAATCAAAGTTTTGAAAGTTACTGTTTATAATTGTTGCTTTCAAATCTTTAAATCTAGGTTCATTTAGAAAATTTAAAGAAATAAAATATGATAGTTAACAGAATATTAGTTGGGAAGTTAATGCAGAATAGAGCATTATTATATGCCCTCTTCCTAAATGTCAACATTCTGTGTTCTTTCTGCTTTGCATAATACGTCAGTTGACATGAACTATGAATATGTTTAAGGGTGGGCTTGGCACTTCAATAAAAACCAAAAATCTATTGTTGGAACATTTGGTAAAATATTGTACACCAGAGAAAACACAGGGAAAAAATGGTAAATGTACACCTAACCAAAGGAATGGGATTTAAAAAAAAGGAAGAAGTAGAATAAACACATTAAAATGTATACATACAACCGAAGCATTATATGTGTAAGAATACACAGAAATGAGATGATCATTAAAAATAACAAAATAGTTTGCTATAAAGAAAAGACACATTCTGGTGATGAAGTTCAGTGGAGATAAAAATAAAAGAAAATAACAAACAATTTTAAAAAGAATCATAAAGATTTTGAAAGCACCAATGATACAATAATGACAGTGTTCCATATATTGACAGGTATAATTATTTCAATGTGCATCTGAAAATAAAAATAAAATAAAATCTACTTCAGACACAGTTACTTATGTTCCTCTTTGCCTATTGCTATCATTTTAATTCAGTTTTTTTTTTTTCACTTTCACTCCATTCTACATGCTCCCTAACTATTCTCATTGGCATTAATATGTCTAATCACTACCTTTTATCATCTTGTCAGGGTCCAATGATAAAATTAACTACTCTGATAAATTATGATCCAGTAGCAATTTTATTGTTTTACACACATTCCGATAATATATTCTACTCCTTAGTCTTGGTTTCTATAAGAGGCGACTCCTGTTTTATACATTTATTTATTGCAGTGCATTGCATTTCAGTTTCCAGGGCACTCTAGAAAGGGATTTATGCCTTTATCTTTTTTATCTCTAGCTCTTATGAAAATGATTTGTGAGTATTATATACACATCAACTGAAGTTAAGTTTTTAGAAATATCCAAAAGCAATTAGATTTTCTATGACACATTAGCTCATACACAGCAGCTTGTAGAAGACCAACAGACTGATAACAGCTAGAAAAACCGTAATGAAATAATAAGGTGAAAAATCAACTCTTTCCAGGTAATGTATCTTTTTACTATGATAAAGTATATATAACATGAAAATTACAGCTTTAACCATTGCTAAGTGTATCTTTCAGTAGCATTAAGTATATGATGATCAACCATCATCACTGTGTTTATCCAAGTATTTTCATCACCCTCATCTGAAACTCTGTACCCACAAAACAACTCACTCTTCTTTCACTTAGCTCCTGGTAGCCACTATTCAATTTTCTGTCTATGAATTTTCATTTCAGTTTAAGTGTAATCATATAATACTTGTCCTTTGTGTCTGACTGATTCCATTATGCACGGTGTCTAAGTCCATGCATGTGGGTGCATGTGTTAGAACTTTTTTAAGGTTAAACAGTATACTGATACACATATGTCCCCTATTTTGTGTACTCATCAGTAAGCGCTTGGGGTGTATCCACCTTTTGACCTCTGTAAATGATGCTGCTATGAGAATGCTAAGAATATATAAATATATATACACACACCAGAAAGTTTGGCTGTTATGTCATATCATTTGGTATGTAGGTATAAATAGTGCTTCACTATCATGCAATATATCTGACAATACACCCTTCTGTCTCTACATTATGATCATTGTCATGAAACTCTCAATTTGTGACATTAATACCTCTATTTTCAAGAAAAATTAGCATATATGTGCATATAGATAATATCTACATGTGAGTCAATGGGGCATAAGGTTAAAATTACGAAATTTAAAGCTAAAATAATAAACTATAGAATTTTAAAAGCAGTTTTTTTGTATCATGTGGTCATTTTATATTTAATATTTTAATAAATCACTTTTTCTCACTGGTTATATTGCTTTATACATATAAAAGAGATGCACTCAATTCTAACTTGCCTACATCCTCACAAACATTTGTTATCTTTTGCAGCGTGTTTGTTGGTTTGTTGATTATAGTTACCCTAATTCAGGGAAAGAAGGTAAACACTTGTGAGGTAGCTAGTTTTAAAGGGCAAAAAAAAAATGTCTCTGTTTCAACCTCTTGTTTACTTTGCTTTCTTCTCAAAGTACTCTACAAGTTAAATGGCTCACTACAAGAGGCTGAGGCTCGGAAGCTTGCAGGCAATGAGTAAGAGGAGAGAAGGGAAAAGTGCTCGCTGTCATCTCATGATCCTGGAGAGACAAACATTACATTCCAGACCTGTCAAAGTGGTCAGGAATTAAAGGTCTAAGATCCCAAAGAGAAGAGAGGCAGAGAGAGGTAATCCTTGGACTCTGCATAGGATTTTCCTCAAGGTACTTCTGGCTTTAAAGTACCTCTGGAGAAGCTAAGCAGCTCAAAGGCAGATGTCCGAGGATTTTTGTTAAACTTTCAAGTTACAAACTGCTAGAGAACAAAAATTAGATTCTGGTACCAGCTAAGGAAAGGAGATCTTCTACAATGTCTACCTGGGAACCACAGAGGATCATATGACAGAGGCAGGATAGTCTCAGAGGAGCCCACATCGGAATCCCAGTGTCAATTTCCAACTCGACTTTACTAATAGTGAACATAGGAGTGACCCCCACAAGGACAAACATAAAATCATTGAGATCCTCAGAAATTTCTATGACACTGAGTGTGGAATTCACTGAAAAAATACCAGCAAATCAAACCAAACCAACAATCTATTACAAAGATCATTCACCTTGATCAAGTGGCATTAATCCAAGAGAGCAAGGCTGCTTAAACATATGCAAATCAATAAGTGTGATATACCACATCAACACAGTGAAGGACAAACATCATATTATCTCAACACATGAAATAAAAGCACTTAATAAAAACCAACATCCCTTCATGCCAAAATTGCTGAACAAATTAGGTACAGAAGGAACATACTTCAACATAATCACTGCCATATATAACAAGCTGGAGGCTAACACCATTCTGAATTGGGACAAACTCAAAGCTAAGATCTGGAACGAGAAAAAGATTCCCACTTTCACTACTTTTATTCAAAGTAGTGGTGGAAGTCCTAGTAGAGCAATTAAGAAAAAGAGAAGGAAATAAAGGACACACATTGGAAGGGAGGAAGTCAGATTGTTACTGGGTGCAGACAACATGATCTTTTGTATAGAAAAACCTCAGACTTCACCAAAAAGCTGTTAGCATTAGTAAATAAATTCAGTAAATTTGCAGAACACAATGTACAAAAATAAGTAGTGTTGTTATATACTAGTGAATCATTTGAAAAAACAAATCAAGAGGGCCAGTGCCGTGGCTCACTAGGTTAGCCGGCATCCCATATGGGTGCCAGGTTCCAGACCCGGTTGCTCCTCTTCCAGTCCAGCTCTCTGCTGTGGCCCAGGACACAGTGGAGGATGGCCCAGGTGCTTGGGCCCCTGCACCTGCATGGGAGACCAAGAAGAAGCAGCTGGCTTCTGGCTTCAGATAGGCGCAGCTCTGGCCATAGCAGCCATTTGGGGAGTGAAACAATGGAAGGAAGACCTTTTCTCTGTCTCTCTCACTGTCTGTAAACTCTACCTGTCAAATAAAAAAAAAAAAAAAGAAAAGAAAAATAAAGAAAGCAATCCCATTTCTTTTATTTATTTATTTTTTTGACAGGCAGAGTGGACAGTGAGAGAGAGAGACAGAGAGAAAGGTCTTCCTTTTGCCGTTGGTTCACCCTCCAATGGCCGCCGCGGCCGGTGCGCTGTGACCGGCACACCACGCTGATCTGAAGCCAGGAGACAGGTGCTTCTCCTGGTCTCCCATGCAGGTGCAGGGCCCAAGCACTTGGGCCATCCTCCACTGCACTCCCGGGCCACAGCAGAGAGCTGGAGTGGAAAAGGAATGACCGGGACTAGAACCCGAGATGCCAGTGCTGCAGGTGGGGGATTAGCCTATTGAGTCGTGACACTGGCCGCAATCCCATTTCTAACTGCTAGAAAAATTAGATAAAACTCCTGGGAATAAGTTTAACCACAGAGGTGAACAATCTCTAGGATGAAAATGATAAATCACTGATGAAAGAAATTGATGATGGCAGAAAGAAATGGAAAGACATTCCATGTTCAGGGATAGGAAGAATCAATGTTATTGAAATTCATATAGTGCTTATAATAATTTAAATATTAAATGTTATATATGTAAAATTAACTTCTTAGAATTGTACCTATGAAATAATGAAATCTGTGCTCCTTATAACAATTTTTAAAATTCCAATGCCATTTGTCACAGAACTAAAAAAAAAAATACTAACGTGTATGGAACCACAAAAGAACTTGGAATAACCAAAGTGTTCTTGAGCAAAAAGAGCAAGCCATAGACATTACATTACCTAACTTTAAAATACATGACAAAGCAAAAGTAAATAATCCAGCATTGTATTGGGCTAATAATAGATCTGTAGACCAATGAAACAGAATAGGGACCCTAGAATTAAGTTCACACATGTACAGCCAACTGACCTCTCATAAAGTCACGTAACTGGTAAGAACATGCATTGGAACAGGACAGACTTTTTTAATAAATGGTTCTGGGAAATCATATATATATATGAAAAAGAATAGAACTGGAATCCTATCAGTAACGTTTTATGAAAATGAGCTGAAAACAGATTAAAGACAAAACTGTGAGACCTGAATCTCTGAGACTACTAATCAGTGGAAAACACAGCGCAACACTTCTGGACATCGGAATGACAAGAATTTGCTAGATCAGAACCAAAACATACAGGAAATAAAAGAAAAAAAATAGATAGCGGGATTTCATTAAACTAGAGAGATTTTCCACAGCAAGGGAAATAATGAACACAGCAAAGAGGCAACCACAGAATGGGAGAAAATATTTGCAAGCAATGCATGTTCACTTTGTTATAAAACTTTAAAAGTTCAAAAAATTAAATCTGTTAACTAAAAATTCCATACTAGCAGTCTTTTAGTATTATCTAGGTTAAGTTTTAATTGTATTAGGAAATAAAGGCCACATCATATTTTAGGGAGAATATATACCAATAACTTGCATTGTTTCTTTGTGAATGTAATGATTTAAATTCTGAGAAAATTAATTTAAATATATATATATATATATATATATATATATAAAATTAGAAAAGAACTGGTGTTGTAGCTCAGCAAGTATAGCCACTGCCTGTGATGTCACCATCCCATATGGGTAATTGTTCAAATTCCAGCTACTTCACTTCCTATCCAGCTCCCTGCTAATGTTCCTGTGAAGGCAGCAGAAGATGGCCCTAATACTTGGGCCCCTGCCACCCTTACGAGACATGGATGTAACTCCTGGTTCCTGGATTTAGCCTGATCCAGCCCCAGCTGCTGTGGTCATTTGCCGAGTGAACCAGTCAATGGAAGACCTCCCCTTCTTCCCCTCCTTTGGAAACTCTGTCTTTCAAAACTGGACACTATGAGAAACAGTGACTTGATCAGCTCTTGTCCTGACAGTTGATGTACAATGTAATACTTTATCCATTTTAGTATTTTTTTGTTCTATTACCATTGGTTGAACTCTGTAATTAACACACAATTATTCTTAGGTGTTTAAATTTTAACTGAAAAGTGATCCCTGTTAGGAATTTGGAAAACATTATGCTGAGTGAAATAAGCCAATCCCAAAGGGACAAATACCACTTGTTCTCCTTGATAGGTGACAACTAACTGAGCACCAAAAAGGAAACCTGTTAAAGTGAAAGGAACACTATGAGAAACGGTGACTTGATCAGCCCTCACCCTGACTGTTGATGAGCAACTTGATATGTTATCCCTCTTAGTATTTTTTTTTTTGTTTGTTCTACTTAATACTACTGGTTGAATACTGTAATCAATACACAGTTATTCTCAAGTGCTGAAACTTAACTGAAAAGTGATCACTGTTAAATATAAGAGTGGGAATAAGAGAGGGAAGAGATGTGCAATTCGGGACATGCTCAAGCTGACTTACCTCAAACGGTAGAGTTAGAAATATACCAGGGGATTCCAATTCAATCCCATCAATGTGCCATGTACCAATGCCATCTCACTAGTCCCAGTGATCAATTTCTGTTCACAATTGATCATAATGATAGGACTAAGAACTAAAGGGATCACATAAACAAGAATAGTGTCTGCAAATACTAGCTGATAGAATAAAAAAAGGAGAGAATGATCCAACATGGGAAGTGAGATACACAGCAGACCCACAGAATGGCAGATGTCCTAAACAGCACTCTGGCCTCAGAATCAGCCCTTAAGGCATGCGGATCCAGCTGAAATGCCCATGAGACTATTTCAGACATGGAAAGCCAAGACACTCTGGGGGAAAAAAAAAAAAAAAAAACCTAAATGAAAGTTCTCCGCGAGTGAGATCCCAGTGGAAAGAATGGGTCATCAAAGAAGGAGGTACCTTTCTCTGAAGGGAGGAGAGAACTTCCACTTTGACCATGGCCTTGTCTAAAAATTATCAGAGTTAGTGAACTCAGGGGGCTTCCATAGCCTTGGCAGCTCATGACAAGAGCCTAGGGTGATTACTGATGCCATAAACAAGAGTGTCAATTTGTTAAGTCAACAACAGGAGTCACTGTGCACTTACTCCTCATGTAGTTTCGCTGTCCTTAATGTGCTGTCCATTGAGATTTAATGCTATAACTAGTACTCAAACAGTATTTTTCACTTTATGTTTCTGTGTGGGAGCAAACTGTTGAAATCTTTACTTAATGTATGCTAAACTGATCTTCTGTATATAAAGAGAAACGAAAATGAAAAAAAAAAAAAGAAAACGATATGGTAAAGAAGAATTATATGTTCATTATAATCAGTACATTGAGGAGACTGGCTATGTGAATACATTCAGTATGTTAAATCATAGATTTATAATTCATTGTGTGAGGAACATTATTTTTAAAATATTTGTTTAAATATTTGAGAGAGCGACATAGACGTATGGGGCAGGGGTGGGGCGGGGGGGGGATCCTATCTGCTGGATCACTCCCCAGATACTCCCCGTAACCAGGACTAGACCCAGCAGAAGCTGGGAACCAATAGTTCAATTCAGGGTTTCCACACTTGGGTGGCAGGACCTTAACTACTGAGCCACCACTATCACTGCTGCCTCCTGGGATCTGCGTTAGCAGAAAGCTGATGGGAAGCGCTGCAGCTTGGTAGCAAGCCCAGGCCCTCTTATGTGACACACAGACACCTTAATTTCTAGGCTGAGTGCCCACTCCAAGATACTGTTTTTAAGTAGGCAAATGTCAAGTGCAGAAGAAACCAAATTGACATTTATCTCAGTACAAAATATATTAGCAAATGGGAAGGTATGCAAGTCTAACTAAATAATACCTAAGGGACTGTTAGGTTATAAAGTAAGATTAATTTGAGTTGAAAAAATACGTTGCAAAACACAATTCAATAGCTTTAGAAATTTGTGGTTACAGGTTTAAGAAAAATAACCTCTTATCTTCCTCTGTGATAAATACATATTCCTGTTGAGTGTGGGGTTGAAACGAAGAACTAAGTTAAGATTGTTTAATTTTTGTTTCTCTTTCCTTATGTAAACATTCCAATCAAAATGTGTTAAGGCAGCAAATATTGGTAACAACTTTATGAAACTAAGTAAGTCTTCAATTAAGGAATTTTATTGTAAAAATTAAGCTAAACTTCCCAAGAAAATGAATGCGTGTGTCTTTAATCAGTCATGGAAAATATTAGCCCTCTTACTTGCCAGGGGCTATAATTTCCTATTAAAATTCCAGCTGAGAGAGATTAAATTGATTTAAAGAATATTGTCTCAGAGAAAAGCTACCCACTTTTCTAAGAAGTCTACATTCTAACATTTGATAGAACCTGGCAGCAGAAAGATTCCATGTTGAGATAATATGAATGTAGCCTCTGGCAGAATTTCTGCACCGAAATGTGCCTCAGTGCAGAGTCTTGAGGTTTTATTGAGGATGTCTACAATAATTAGCTGCATGGATTCTACTTCTTAAATTGCAATAAAACTTGTGTTCAGAATATTTTCCATTTCATCATTCAGTGTTCCCTGAATGTATGAAATTTTCTTACAAATTTAGTAATGGGGGGAAAAACATTTTGTGTAAGTTAAGAAACTGATGTATTTCTTTTCTCGTAATATTTATTACATTTCTTCTCTTTTCATTTACTACTTTTAGTTTCTAGGTTCAGCCATAAAAATCATTTTATGCATTTTTCCTGCTATACATTTTCTATTTTATCAATGCAAATAGAATACTTCTTGGAATAAACAAGTGTGCATAATTGTATGAGAAAGAAAAGTGCATACAGTCGTAGTCATGCTATGGTTAACAACAGGGATACTTTCTGAGGGATATGTCATCAGGTAATGGCATTTTTGTGTAAGCATCCTAGGATGCCCTGGCACAAACCAATGGCTATGAAGTCACCAGCGCTTATAAACTCATAGGACCATGCTTGAACATGTAACCCATCACTAACAACTGCAGGGGTAATCTAAATCTTAGGGTAAAATGAAGTCGTTTTCACCAAAATGCTAGAACATATGTCATGCATGTAATTCCCTTTGGGAAGCAATGGAGGAAAAACTCAATGTGATATCATTATTGTCCATAGTCACTGAAACATGGGACAAATATTCATACCTTTTTTATGAAAATCATTATTCTAGAGTGCATTCTGGATGGCCATACAAACACAAAAATAAGTCTATATTTATGTGTGTGGTGTGTGCACATATGTATACATATACAAAACTGAAAATCTCTAGAATTTTTTGTTACTGTCTCAGTAAAAGTGTATCAACGTGAGTTACTATTTTTTTATTCTGAAGCATTAAGAGCAAATATTGTTTTAGAAAATATATTTGTTAAAAAGTAATTGCTGGCTGGTGCCGTGGCTCAATAGGCTAATCCTCTACCTGCAGCACCAGCACTCCTGGTTCTAGTCCTGGTTGCTCCTCTTCCAGTCCAGCTCTCTGCTGCGACCCGGGAGGACAGTGGAGGATGGCCCAAGTGCTTGGGTCCCTGCACCCACATGGGAGACCGGGAGGAAGTACCCAGCTCCTGGCTTCGGATCGGCGCAGCACTGGCTGTAGCGGCCATTAGGGGAGTGAACCAAAGGAAGGAAGACCTTTCTCTCTGTCTCTCTCTGTCTATAACTCTCTGTCTCTTTCTCTCACTGTCTAACTCTGCCTGGCAAACAAATAAACAAAAAAAGTAATTGCATTATTAGCATAACAAAACCAGTGAAATTGTGAGAACACATTTGAGATAATGACATAGTTTGTAAACAAATTTATTTACTACTTTAATATTTAATTTAAATATACTCCTATTTTTTGAGAAGTAAAAAATCTTAGGTATTAACTTTCTTCGGTAAAATGATTCTTTGCATATTTTCTTGGAACCCGCAGGTATATTATTACCCTACTATCCAAACCATTTTTTTACCTTCGCTGTCTTACTCTCAGCTTCCCCTTGTACAGTAAATATGTTTTCCCAAGCTGTGTGCTTCTAATAACCATGATCAGAATCACTAGTCAGGTACTTTGACTTAACAGAGGGGGTAGTCCCTGGAAGTAGAATGAAATTCAGCTGCATTTTTTTACTTATTACCTAAAATGATTTTGATTTGGTTGAGAACTAACTATTAAGCATAGGTGATAACTAGCTTACAGGCAAATGTTCCGTGATGGTTTGTGATTACTTAAAAACAAAACTGTCTTTTTATTTAAGATAGGTATATAATTTTTAATGAGTAAAACAAAACCTAAACTAAATCAGTTGAAAGAAAATATCTTCATGAACTAAATTACCTTCATCTCATTTTAACATTGTTTTATAAGAACACACACAGATGCACACATCATAAAGTTGAAAGAAATATAAAAGCACAGATCAAAGATTTACTGCTCTGGAAAACACATGTTTAATCCATGCTTACGTCTAGAAATCATTTCCAGCACTCCAGTGTCTTTGTTGATCCATCCAATGTCTAAACCTATTCACATGCACCAAAATTCACTACAAACATGACTCCTATAGGAACCATTTCTTTTGTTTACATTTTTTATTGAATCAGTTAAAATTGTGACCCTATTCATAATATTCACCGATCTGTGACCATTATATAAACTGAGTCATAGTATGATTTTTATCTATGTACTTGTACTCAACAGTGTGCTTTTAACACATGTCCACACTGCTGCATGAAGCTGTAGGTCACTCATATGAAAGTAATTATATTGGGTGAGTCCATCACTTATTGATCCAGTCTACTGCTGGCAAATCTGAGTTATTTTCAGATTTGGGTATAGAGAATAATACTTCTATGAGTAACTCATAATCTTTATACTGGTATAAGAGTAAATGCATGACAATGAACACATGGCATACTGTTGGAAATGGGTAATTTCTAGTAGTAAAATTCACATCAGTAAATAATTACTCAGAATCAAGTACGAGGCATCAATCAACATCCTTACCACTCCTTTCTCACCTAGGTCAAGAAGCAGAGTACCCCAACAGCCCAGATCCCATCTGTTGAGCCCTTGTGCAAGTCTTCTCTTTACTGACCAAACATAACCACAAACCAAATATTTATTTCATTCTCTGATGTTCATAGCCCTCTACATACAACTGATCATTTCACCCCATCTGCTGCTCCTCATCTGTCTATGAACACAATCCTTTTCTTTATATTCACATTGACACAGTATAATGAAAAACTCATGTTCTTTCTCTGTCCTTAATGTTCAATGTGAATTAATGCTATATCTAGTACTCAAACAGTATTTTACACTTTTTCTGTGTGGGTGCAAAATGTTGAAATCTTTACTTAATATATGCTAAATTGGTCTTCTGTATATAAAGATAATGGAAAATGAATCTTGATGTGAATGGAATGTGAGAGGTTGTGGGAGATGGGAGGGTTGTGGGTGGGAGGGAAGTTATGCAGGGGGAAAAAGCCATTGTAATCCTTAAGCTGTACTTTGGAAATTTATATTTATTAAATAAAAGTTAAAAAAAGATTTCATAGAACATGTGTTATGAAAAAACTGTGCATGATTTTCAAAAAACTTTTTGCACCAAAATAAAACTCTCCATTCCATTTTAAAAAAAAGGAAACAAAGTTTTTACAGGTCCTAATCTTTTATATTAAAATTTGGGCTTATTTTTAGCCTAAAAATGAATTTTATTATTATATACCCACCTTAAATTCATTCAATGGCTCTTCATGATTCAAAGAATAAAAGAACCCTAAAACTGCATATAGGGCAAGACATGCTATGCTTTCCTCAGTCACTCCTGAACCAGTTCTTCCTCTCTGCTCATCTTCCCCAACACACTGGTTCAATGAGTTGCCTTGCTGGAAAGCCCATAAAATCTACCAATCTCCATAATTCTCCTTGGAATGCATTTGGCCTTTTTTATCTACAACCTATCAAGTCATAGTCATTCACAAATTTGCACAAAATATATGTACTCAGATTAGTAGGCCTTTACCTACTAAGTAGACATGTGTACTCACTGTCAAGTGAAATGTGTTTTAGTCTTATGTCTTTAATTTTTAAATATTTCAACAGTCTGAAATGAATTTGAGGTGGACAATATCTAACTCCAATGCTGGCACACTACCTGACATGTGCCTGAAATGCAATACATATTTCCGCAATGAGCAAATGGCTAATAAGTGTAAGACATGGCATAAGTTTAAGCGCACAATATAATTGGGAAGATAAGAAACTGAAAATACTGATGTGGTGTACAGAGAATAATAATCCACATTTTCAAGAGATGGCTCAAAGTGTATCTTTCTGCCTTTATAAAATTTTGAAGTATTGATTTTTCTCAAATCATTCGTGAAATACAAACATTATTTTCTAAGTTTATAAATTCTTCATTGGAGTTTAAAAAATAGTGAAAGAACTTTGGGGACTTCTACACGCAGCTAAGAAAGTTACATATTCAAAGCATTTTATTCAATTTATTTAATGGGCCCATTTTATCATGTTAGAGAAATAAATAAAACTTAGTAGAATCATGTTCCAAACTAATACTAATCATCAAAGTTCTTTTAATTTTAAAAAGTGTGCACTTGCCATAGAAATAGCATTGAAAAGTGTGGGTAGATCCCAGAATAGCTAAATAATGTCTATTTTAACATTTAACACACCAATATGTTGCCCATTAAGACAAATGTACCCTAACTAATATGCATGGGCATGATCTGACAAATTCATTCACATTACAAAAAATGGCTTGCATGTAAAACAGTGAAGGCACCTCTCTAGTTATGTTTTTTTCTCTTTTCTTTGAAGTACATGATAGAATAAGAAACTCCTTTCATTCAGTCCAACAGAAATGAGCAGGTTCCCAAAAAAATGTTGTGTTGTTATCATATATAGTTGTAGATTGGAAACAACGACCTACACACAGAGACCAGATTTTCTTCACTGTTTCCACTAAATCACAGTATAATTTTGTGGTGAGTTCTCAGTATGGAATGTAAGTAGAAACGAATATGTCAATTTGGAACACAAGCTACCATGTTCCTCATTTATCCTATGGAGAAAAGCTGCTACACATTCACAGGACTCTCAAATGACCTTCCCCTACTCCAGAAAAAAAAAAATAATAACTTTGCTGCTGTAAACCCCTCACACTTTAAAGTTTAATTCTTAGAGTTGCTCATCATATACTAATACACCTAGAATGCCTCAAAGCATTTCTCATGGAATAATACTCCAATTATATATACCATAAAAAGTTACATGACTAAATAAATCTGAAATTATTTACACTTTCAGACATGTAATAGATATAAAATCATCAGAAATTCCCAGTCATTTAACTATAAAAAATAATAAATTTAATCTACCAATTCCAAAACATATTGTAAATTAAATGTTACTGCATGTCTATTAATGTTCTGTATAAGTACTGTTAACCAGTAAACACTTCAGAAATTGTTTCCTTAAACAAATCATTAATAATGTGTCCCATGACTCAGGAAATATTTTAAATAGCTAATTAGAACGTTACTGTTGGAGAAAGACTTCTAGAATAGAACATTTAAGAGCTCGGGGTTTATTCTAAGAAGGAATCAAGGTTTATGGGACTGCTGATAGGTAGATATGTGTTCCTCAGAAACTGATACAGAAACACAAAATTACATCATCTCAAAACTGACAATCTGAGAAGGCACTGTGGTGCAACAGGTTAAAGCCCAGGCCTGCGGCACCAGCATTACATACGGGTGCCAGTTTGAGTCCTGACTGCTCCACTTCCAATCTAGCTCTCTGCTATGCCCTGGGAGAGCAGTAGAAGATGGCCCAAGTTCTTAGCCATGCTAAGTCCTCAGCCTCCTGGCTCCCGGGTTAGGATCAGCGCAATTACAGCCATTGCGGCCATCTGGGGAGTGAACCTGTGGATGGAAGAGCTCTTTCTCTCTGGCTCTTCCTCTGTCTGTAACTCTTTCAAATAAATAAAATAAGTCTTTAAAAATAGCTAACAAGCCATCAGTTGGACAAATGTCAAATCATCAAATGGACAAGTGAAAAGATGGAAGTAGTTTGACCAAAATACCAAAGGAGATGTTTCTCCATATTCACTCACCTCCCCAAGCTGCATTCTGCTTTGCCCTAGGTAATACGATTATGTTGCTGCGGCTCGACTATCTCCTCTGAAGGGCATTCTACTGTCAAAGCCTCAGAAGGGACCATTCTTCAATGACAAAAATCTTCTCTCATTTCCTACTCCAACTGATTGACGAAGGACATACCCAGCTCAAGGCAAGCCAGCCCACTGTCTGAGAGGGACTGCTTCAAACACTTCAGAACTTGGTTATTGACACTAGAAATGTAAATTTAAGAGAGAAAACTGGGTGCTGAGGAACAAGGAGGAGTACTAGAGGGGGACAGGGGTTGAGGTTGAGTGATAGTCATTTTGGCTTAATGGAAGAGCATGAATAAAGACAGAAAGAAAAAACAATCTGGTAGCCCTGCGTGTAACTCAGTTTCCTATAATTTAGTGGTCTTGGCTAGGCCCTACTTCATATCTCAGTGAGTCAGTGCCAAAGCCACAAAAAACAACAGAGATAATATTTAAGCTCTTTATTTAAAATAGTAATTTTCTTTTCCATGAAATAGTAAAATATAACAAATTCCAATTAGATTTGGAAATATTTAGGTTATGAAATATGTAAATGATTGTTACAAAAACACTCATGCTGATATTTGACCTTTGCATATTTACCAGTACACTCGTTCTTTTCAATAATATGTGCACATTAAGACCCCAAACACTCTTTTCCCCTTCTCACACTAAGATCATTCGTTTGCCTCCAAATATATTCACCTAATTAGAGCACCTCTGTTTTATCACTGAAACCTACCCAACATCACAAAAAATAGATGAAGCACTAGCCCTATATCGACGGAGACAGCAGTTTCAGTACAAGTCTGAAAGTACAAGATTGCTTTAAGACGTTCCTAGAACATGGAATTAAAACATCAGTTTATTTTGGTGCAAAAAAATTTCAAAACCCATACATAGCCCTCTTACAGCATATGTATTTTCCAGGGTATTTTGCATGCACTTAAACATTTTTGCACCAAATAAGCTTCTCTCTTCTTTAAAAAACTATTTATTCACTTTATTTGAAAGAGTAACAGAGAAAGAGACAGAAAGACAGACAGCGGCATATACAAAGAGATTTTCCTTCCATTGATTCATTCCCCTATGACTGCAATGTCTTGAGCATGGCCAGACCAAGCCAGGAGCCTGGAACTCTGTCTGCAGTCTCCAATGTGGGTGCAGGGATCCAAGTAGTTGTGCCATATCCCAATGCTTTCCCAGGTACATTAGCCAGGAGCAGGATCAGGAACAGAATCAGTGCCCAAATGGGTTTTTAGCATTACAGACAGTGGCTTAACCAATACACCACATCACTGAGCTCTAAACTTCTCTTTCAGTTCCATGTTCCATAAACATTTCAAAGTATCCTCATATATACAAATAATGTATAAAATAAATAACTATAGAAGATTACATCTTTAAATTATTATTTCACTACCCAATACGAGGAACAATGTATATGAATATATGTTCTTTAAACCTTTTGAATGCAAACATTTGTTTCATATCATTTTGCTTTTTAGAATGAGCTATCAATGCATCTCAAGAGCCTAGAAAAACAAGAAACCAAACTCCAAATTAGTAGGAAGAAAGGAGAAATAAACAAGATAGAAACAAAAAACACCAAAGATCAGTGAAATGAAGAGCCATTTTGAGAAATTATAAAAAAGATACACCATGTGCCCAACAACCAAAAAATACAATGAGAAGACCCAAATCAATAAAATCAGAGATGAAAAAGGAAATCTAACAACAGATATCACAGTAATAAAAAGAATCATCAGGGATTACTACAGAGAGCTGTATGCCAAAAAAGTGGGAAACCCTAGAAGAAATGGATAGATTCCTGGACACATACAACCGACCAAAATTAAGTCATAAAGACACAGAAAACCTAAACAGAACAATAATGAGGACAGAGACTGAATCAGTAATAAAGATCCTTCCAGCAATTAAAATCCAAGGATCTGTTAGCTTCACTGCTGAATTCAAACACACACATAAAGACCACCTAATTCCAACTCTTCTCAGGATACTCAAAACAATTGAAGGGGTGGGGGGAGAATCCTCCCAAACTCTCTCTATGAAACCTTTATCACCTGAAATCCTAAACTAGAAGATGATACAGCAAAGAAAACTGTACACCAATATTCCCAATGAACACAGATGCAAAAATCATCACCAAATATTAGCTAATAAAATCCAATGGCACAGGGCTGGTGCTGTGCAACTGTGGCGCCGGCATCCCATATGGGCGCCAGTTCTAGTCCCAGCTGCCCTTCTTCCAGTCTAGCTCTCTGCTGTGGCCTGAGAAAGCAGGGGAGGATGGCCCAAGTATTTGGGCTCCTGCACACCCGCATGGGAGACTGGAAGGAAGCACCTGGCTCCTGGCTTCAGATCGGCACAGCTCCAGCCGTTGTGGCCACTTGGGGAGTGAACCAACGGAAGGAAGACCTTTCTCTCTCTCTAAATGTTTGTAACTCTGCCTGTCAAATAAATTTAAAAAAATCCAATGACACATCATTCATCCAGTCCAAGAGGGATATCCTGGGTGTTCAGACATGGTTCAACATTCACAAATCAAGAAATGTCCTACATCATATTAACAAACTGAAGGCCAAAAACCTTATGATTATCTCAATTGATCCAGAGAAAGCACCTGATAAAATACAACATCTTTTCATTATGAAAACCTTAGGCAAATTGGGTATAGAGAAACATTCCTCAACAAAATCAAGGCAATTTATGACAAGCTAGCATCTTACTGAATGGGAAAAAGTTGGAAGCATTCCCCCTAAGATCTAAAACCAGACAAGGATACCCATCTCACCATTACTAGTCAATATAGTCCTAGAAGTTTTAGCAAACAGTTTTAGGCCAGAAAAAGAAATCAAAGGGATACAAATTGGAAAGGAAGAAATCAAACTAGCCCTATTTGCAGATGACATGATTCTATATATAGGGGATCCAAAAGACTCCAGTAAGCAACCATTGGAACTCATAAAATAATTTGGTAAGTGGCAGGATATAAAATTAAGACACAAAATCAATAGCCTTTGTATACACAGACAATGTCATGGATGAGAAAGAACTTTTAAGAACTTTTAAGATCAATTCCATTCATAATAGCTACAAAAAATTAAATCCCTTGGAATAAATTTAACCAAGGGTGTCAAAAATCTCTATGATGAAAATTACAGAACATTAAATGAAGAAATAGATGAAGACATTAAAAATGGAAATATCTTCCATCCTGAAGGGTTGGAAGAATCAATATCATCAAAAGGTCCATACCACCGAAAGCAATTTACAGATTCAATGCAATTCCAATCAAAATACTCATCACTTTCTCCTTATGTCTAGAAAACAATGATGCTAAATTTCATATGGAAACACAAGAGACCTAAAGCAAAATTAGACCACAAAACAAAGCTGTATATATCACAATACCAAATTTCAAGACATACTACAGGACAGGTTATAATTAGAATACTCTGGTGTTGGCACAAAAATGGATGTGCAGACCAGTGGAACCATATGGAAACTCTGGAAATCATCTACAGCCAACTTACTTTTGATTAAGGAGATAAAATCAATCCCTGGTGTAAGGGCAATCTCTCCAACAAATGGTGCTGTGAAAACTGGATCTCTGTGTGAAGAAGTATGAAATTAGACCCATAATTTATACCTTACATGTAAATTCACTCAAAATGGATCAAAACCCTAAATTTATGTCCTGATTCAAACAAATTACTAGACAACATTGGGGAAAATCTTTAAGACATTGGCATAGGAAAAGACTTCTTGGAAAAAAACCTGGAAACACAGGCAATCAAAGTGAAAATTGACAAATGGGATTATGTCAAGCTGAGAAGCTTCTGCACTGCAAAACAAACACTCAGCAAAGTGAAGAGGCAACAGACAGAATGGGAGAAAATATTTGCAAACTACATAACTGATAAAGGGTTGATATTAAGAATCTATAAAGAGCTCAAGAAATTCAAAAACAAAACAAACAATCCAGTTAAGCAATGCACAAAGGACTTGAACAGGCATTTTTCAAGATAGGAAATTCTAATGGCCAACAGACACTTGAAAAAGCACTCAGGGTTACTAGCCATCAGGGAAATGCAAATCAAAACCACAAATGGTGGTGCTGTGGCATAAGCGGGTAAAGCTGCCACCTGTAGTTGACATCCCATATGGGTACTGGTTTGATTTCCAGCTGCTCCACTTCTTATCCAACTCTCTGCTGTGGCCTGGGAAAAGCAGAGGAAGATGGCCCAAGTCCTTCGGCCCCTGCTCCCATGTGGGAGACCCAGAAGAAATGCCTGTCTCCTGGCTTCAGATCCATGTAGCTCTGGCCACTGTGGCCATGTGGAGTGTGAAGCAGCAGATGGAAGATCTCTCTCTCTCTCTCTCTCTCTCTCTCTGCCTCTTTCTAATTCTGCCTTTCAAATAAATAAATATATCTTAAAAATAAAACAAAACAAAAAACCAATCAGTTTTCACCTTACCCAATTTAGAATTGCTTTCATATAAAAATAAACAAACAATAAATATTGGTGAAGATGCAAGTGAAAGATACCCCAATCCACTTTTGGTGGGAATGTAAAATAGTCCAACCAATGTGGAAAACGGTATGGAGATATCTCAGAAACCTGAATATAGACCTACCATATGATTCCACTATCCCACCCCTGGAAATTTACCCAAGGGAAATGAAATTAGCATATGAAAGATTTATCTGTACCCCTGTGTTCATTGCAGCTCAATTCATAATAGGTAGTGTATGAAATCAACACAGATGTCCATCAACTGATGACTGGATACAGAAATTAAGGTATATATACACAATGACTACTAGCTATAAAAAAATTAAATTCTCTCTTTTAAAACAAAAAGGATGCAAGTGGAAACGATATCTATGAAGTGGTTTAAGCCAGTCCCCATGAGACAGATATATGTTTTCCCTGCTCTGTGGTAACTAACAGAGTACCTTAAATGTAATGTATTGGAATGAAATGCACATTTTGAAATATGAGGATTGTTACAGCTGTTGTCTCTTCTGTTGAGGAACATTTTTTTTTTTCTCCATGCAATTTGTTGTAATATTTACTTAGGGTAGGGTAAACCTTAGGATCATTAAGTAAACTGAAAACAGATATTTGTAAAAATTGAGAGGGAGGAAAAATGATTACAGCCTAAATCTGTATGAGATTTCTATGTAACAAATAAAATGTAAAACTAAAATATACAAAAATAATTATTATTTGTGAATATTTAAGAAGTCTTTTTAAAACTAGTATTGATCTGGGGCTGGCACTGTGGCATAGTGGGTTAAGCCACTGCCTGTAGTGCCGTCATCCCATATGGGCACTGGTTCGAGTCCCAGCTGCTCCACTTCCAATCCAGCTCTCTGCTATGGCCTGGGAAAGCAGTAGAAGTTGGTGCAAGTTCTTGGGCCCCTGCACTCGCATGGGAGACCTGGAAGAATCTCCTGGCTCTTGGCTTTGGATTGGCTCCACTCTGGCCATTGTGGCCATGTGGGGAGTGAAGCAATGGATGGAAAACCTCTCCCTCTCTGCCTCTGCCTCTCTAACTCTGCCTTCAAATAAATAAAATATTTTAAAAAATAAAAAAGTATTGATCGTAAAATATCTAGTATTTTTATAATCTTTATTCCTCTTAAAACTTATTAAATCCATTTAAAATAATTATCTTGTTCCAATTATGAGCAGTGCTATAAATACATAAAAATATGTAAGTGGATTATTTTGGTTAAAATTCTTACATATTCCTTAATAAAATTAAAAATAAACTGGAAAATATCATAAGCAAATAAAAGGAACAGAAGTTTCCACATATAAATATTTATATTTAAAATAAAGAATTTATGGTTTCCCATTAAAATTCATTAACCTTAAAGAATGAGGACATTAGAATTTTGTTTCTAAACGTATCTTAGGAATTGGTAAGATTAATGCATTTATGTGCATTAAGTTGCATCAAGCTTTTCATACATAAGAGCTAGATGTATCAATGAAAGAAATGATGATACAAGAGATTTCTTAAAAAAAATTTCTATAAAGTGTATGGAAAGGAAAACTATTAGAGATGCACAGTTTCAGTTGATCACTAACAGAAATAAGTGTAAAATGATTTAAAAAAAATAAAAAGAAAAGAAGGGCCCACAAGTTGGAAAAGCAATCTTTATAGATGCATGTGAGAGCCTGGGGTAGAAATAACCTTTAAGAGTGTGTGTATTCTACATTCTCTCACCTGGATATACTCATTCGTTTGTACATAAAGAAGCTATCAATGTCACTGATATGTCAAAGGGAAAAGTCATCTGAAAAATCATGATTTTCTTATGCAATCTTTGAGATAAGATCAGTAGCCTTCTGGTCTAATCGTAGTTAAAAAGTAGGCTAAGATTACATTAGTTCCCCTCTGCTGCTGACAGCATCCAGGTAGAATGGCTGTGTAAATGCAATAGGGCAAAATTAATGAAGCATAGCACTGCTCACTGTGAAAGAAAGGGGAACGTGTGTGTTAAAATAAAGGTGGCACAATGTGCTTGGGCTCTTTGGCTGAATTGGTCTTTGGGGGTTGAGAGGAAGAAGAGTTGGCCCTATTAACACTCCTCATGGTGAATGTCCACATAAAACCCCAGCCCAGGGACAAGAGACAGGGTTTTGGCCTGGTGTGAAGCATGCAAATAGAACTGAGATATTTACTGGAAACCATCACTGTCATGAAATGCTGGACAAACATGTGCAATTGCAAACAGCTGAGGGAAGTTACCAGGGGAAGCTCATGTCCGAGTCTCCTAAGCTGCTTGTGTTTATATGGATGGAGTAGGGGTATGAGAGACGTTCTTCATATGAAAACCCCAAACTCCAATCTAGGCTTTAAGTAGGTCCAATGTTTACATAGTTGCTTACTACCTTTGCTTTGCTTTGCTTTAACCAGAGACACAGCAAGCATACTTTTCTTTTTCCCATTCTATTCTTTCCCTTAAACAGCCCCCTGAACACTTTCACTTTCAGCAGCCATATGTCTCCAACTTCCTGTTTCAGGGAGACCCACAGCCCCCTCTGCAGCCATCTGATGGGCTCTCAATGGTCAACCAGGCATCTCAAGAACCTTCTGTTTTGGCTTTTGGTTTCCTCTTTATGAGTCAGAATTTAAAATTTCTTTTCTCGATACATGTCTTAATGATTCATTAAATATTTTTTTAAATTATCTAACATTTCCAGGTATTAGAGAAAAGCATTTTTTTCATATTATTTTATTCTGTCATCCTGACAAAGCTGAAATGCAGACCAATTTTTTTAATATATAGATAAAATCAGTTTTACTTATGAGGGATGTATATACTCTCTCCCCACCCAGCTACTGCAATCGAATAAAAATCTAACTTTTGGGCCAACATTGTGGTGGAAAGGGTAAAGCCATCTGCTGTGACCTCAGCATCCCATATGGGTGCCCACTGGAGCTCTGACTGCTCCACTTCTGATACAGCTTCCTGCTAATGCACCTGGCAAACCAACAAAAGATGGCCCAAGTACTTGAGCCCCTGCACTCATATGGGAGACACAGATGAAGCTACTGGTTGCTTGCTTTGACCTGGCCCAGCCCCGGCTGTTGCAACCATTTGGGGAGAGAACCAGGAGATGGAAGACATCTCTATCTCTCCCTCTTTCTGTAACTCTAGCTTTCAAAGAAATAAACCTTTAAAAATTAACATGTTATTGTATAATAAATCAATGTGGAAGTGCAGGGAATTGCTATAAAACAAAGCTAATATTTTTGTCAACTATTCTAAGTGACCACTATTTAATAATTCATTTTTTTTATTAAACGTGCATACCTTTTCAATTGTGTGGTGCTGGGTTGAGTGTGGTGGTACCACATTCTTTAGGGGAGAAGCTTGCATTTCTCTTGCATCTAGGTATAGTTGGGAGCTGGTGATGTTCAGCTGAATTTCTCTCCAGGAACTGCTCTAGGCTGAAGATGTCACATCTCATCCATAGGAAAGTTTGTACTCACTGACTGGCTCATAGAGGGGGTGTAAGTCCTAGCCCTGTTTCCTCATGAAGGGCCCCTTTGGAAGTATTCCACACCCTGGCTCTTTCTGGAAAAGCTAAGGCCTGTGTGGCAATGTACTGCAAATCGATTCCTCAAGCTCTCCAGCATCACTTCCTACTCTCACTGCTTGGCATCAAAACTGACTGCACTGTCCAATAACCCTCCTGGACTGAAACCTGTGTCTCAGAAGTTGTTACCCAGGAATCTCAAACTAAGGCTAGGAAAAAAAGAAAAACAAAGAAACAAACAAAAACAAGAACTTACATTACTGTCACATAGTTAAACATCTATTGCTGAAATAGTTTAATAACTAAGGTCATTTGCTTACAGTTGTTTTTAAAAAATGCTGCTAACATTTTAGGAGACATTGTTGTGTTGGAAAAAATCCGAGGTTCTCATTGCTCATGTCTGTGTGTGGGGGTCACTCATCTCAATTAGCTTTTGTTGTGAATCTTGACTCTGCCTACTGACACTGTCACAGTATTTGTGTAGTGCCATTTTATTCAGCTGTGTATTTTTGTAACACAGTATGATTATCAAAATAAAAGTACTAAGTCTATGAATCATCATCATATGCTCTTTATAACTTGTATTAAGGTTATTGGGAATTAAGTTTATTATTTCATAGGAAGACTTATCATGAGCATTAGTTGGCCTTACCTCATAGGCAAGGCAATGCATGTGAATTATCACATTTCCTTCTTTTCATTAGCTGTTAAAAATCTTATGCTGAATTTTCAGCCTAGCCCTATTTTATTTTCCTGCTCTCCTAACTACCCTCTCATTGTCTCTGTCAGAACTGATCTGCGATCACTTTTATGCCTTTTTATCTTGCAATATCATTGACCTGGACTTTGAATAACTTTGGCTTATAAACACAAAGATGATTACATAGAAAAGGATGACAAAATTTATAACAAGGTTTAAATACAGGAACAAGGCAAATACAGAGAAACAAAGATAACACAAAGATTTTGATTAATTTTACATCAAGAAAATAAGAATCTTCATGATTTCCCTATTTATATTCCCTATAATATATATTATATATAAGATAATATATATAACTATATATTCTCTACATATTTATTTCTGTATATAATTTTTCTATTTTATATGTAATTTTTATGATTGATTTGTTCAAAAAAATTTAGTATGGGCCAATAAGTCTGACTTATTCAATATTGAGAATATATATAAATCAAATATAAGAGCTTTCATGAAAATGGAGCTCATGAAATGGAATTCCCAAACTGTCACAATGCTCTGTATTTTTGGTATTGATACATGCATATATGTTTCAGAGACAAAGAGTGAGAGAGCAGCACAAGACTGAGCGCTCTAGCTCTCCCAGCTGCTGCTTCACATCCTGATTGTCCACGACAGCTGGCAATGGGCTGTGCAGAAGCTGGTGAATGGATGCTTGGTCCAGATCCCCCACGTGTATGGCAGGAACCCAGTACTTGAGCCATCACTGCTGCTCCCAGGCTCTGCATTACTAGCAAACTGAAGTCAGTAGTGGAAGCCGGGTATTACATCTGGTGCTTCGGTTTGGATCCAGACATATGAACCAGAATCTTAACCACCAGACCAAATGCCTTCTCTAGGCTCACTTTTTATAAATGAACACGGGAACGTTTGTGAGCTTTGTTTTTCACATGAATACATCTAATGCGCACTTATTTATATATTTATATATAAATATATTTATAAAATTTAAATATTTTATGAATATATATTTATATAAATATTTATATATTTATATATTATATATTTTATATATTTATATAAATATATATTTTATATATTATATATATTATATGTAAATATATATAATGCCTTCAGTTAGCTACAATTATTTGATGCTGTTTCTAAACAGGATATCATGGTGCCTGAATTTTAGTAAAAGTACCGTAAACATTGGTGTCATTTGCACTGCATTAAGCAGGTGAGCTTCAGTTTGTATGGCAAAACTCTATGTGGTAAAACATTACTTTTTAAAAATGAGAGTTAATATTTCTAAAAAAAAAAAAAAACAGGCAGCATTAGACAGGGAGAGAGAGAGACAGAGAGAAAGGTCTTCCTTCTGTTGGTTCACTCCCCATATGGCCGCTATGTCCGGTGCTCCCCACCTATCCGAAGCCAGGAGCCAGGAGCTTCCTCCTGGTCTCCCATGCGGGTGCAGGGCCCAAGGACCTGGGCTATCCTCCATCGCCTTCCCAGGTCACAGCAGAGAGCTGGACTGGTAGAAGAGCAACTGCGACAGAATCTGGCACCCCAACGGCACTAGAACCCGGGATGCCAGTGCCGCAGGTGAAGGATTAGCCTAGTGAGCCACAGCGCTGGCCGGAGAGTTAATATTTCTTATTAAAATGATTCAATGTATATTAAGGATAAAATTTACCTTTTAGGGCTATTTTGCCCTTTTTTTTTTTTTCAGGCAGAGTGGACAGTGAGAGAGAGAGACAGAGAGAGAAAGGTCTTCCTTTGCCGTTGGTTCACCCTCCAATGGCCGCCGCGGCCAGCGCACCACGCTGATCCGAAGGCAGGAGCCAGGTGCTTCTCCTGGTCTCCCATGGGGTACAGGGCCCAAGCACTTAGGCCATCCTCCACTGCACTCCCGGGCCATAGCAGAGAGCTGGCCTGGAAGAGGGACAACCGGGACAGAATCTGGCGCCCCGACTGGGACTAAAACCCAGTGTGGGGGCGCCGCTAGGTGGAGGATTAGCCTAGTGAGCCATGGTGCCAGCCCGGGCTATTTAGTTTTTAATTTTTATTGTTATTACTCTTTAGTATTTACAGTTTTTCTAAGTGTCTCGCATTATTCCTAGAAATGAATAGAAATCTGGCTGCTCATTTTCTCTTTATGGATGAAACTTCTTTCTGGTGAAATCTGATGTCCAATGTCATTCTAGATCCTTTCATTTGTGAAAGTTTATTTTATATTTTTCAACGTTCGTAATAAAAGAACATGATGTGTGTGTGTATGTGTGAGAACATTGTTTTTCATATCATTTAAAAATATCAGCAATACATAGCTACTTTTTATTTATTATTTTTAAGTGTGTATTCATTTATTGAAAGTTGGAGAGACAGACAGAAAGAATATTCCATCTGCTGAATCATTCTCCAAATGGACACAAAAGTCCAGAGCTGGGCCACGCTGAAGCCAGGAGCTTCATCTGGGCCTCCCTTGTGGGAGGCAGGGGATAAGGACTTTTCCCAGGCCATTACCTGGGAGCTGGATCAAAAGCAGAATAGCCGGAACTCAAACTGCGCCCATATGGGATGCTGGACTTCGAAGCAGTGGCCTTACCCACTGCACACAATGCTATATCCAGCTTTTTATTTTTAATAAAAACTTTATAGTCATTTCTTCTGAAAATTAGCTGTATTGTAAGGTCAGAGTTTCCTTATCTAAACATTTTTATTTTGGACTGGAATTCTGACCCCACAAAATAATCTATTGCCGGTGCCACAGCTCACTAGGCTAATCCTCCACCTTGTGGCGCCGGCACACCGGGTTCTAGTCCCGGTTGGGGCGCCGGATTCTGTCCCGGTTGCCCCTCTTCCAGGCCAGCTCTCTGCTGTGGCCAGGAAGTGCAGTGGAGGATGGCCCAAGTGCTTGGGCCCTGCACCCCATGGGAGACCAGGATAAGTACCTGGCTCCTGCCATCGGATCAGTGTGGTGTGCTGGCCGCAGCAGCGCGCCGGCCACGGCGGCCATTGGAGGGTGAACCAAAGGCAAAGGAAGACCTTTCTCTCTCTCTCTCTCTCACTCTCTCTCTCTCACTGTCCACTCTGCCTGTCAAAAATAATAATAATAATAATAATCTATTACTCTAAAAACTTTTCTGGAAGGGAATCTATGTGATTTTAAAATATTCAATCTATCCCCCTTTTGTCCATAAATTCCTATGTCTACACATTGAAATTATGTAGCATGTTTATTATGAACACACTGCTTATTTTGCTTCAAATTCTGAAGAATGTTGTTGGGAAGGATAGTAGGTAAAGATTGTCTAATCTATAAGGTTTCAGCATGTGAACCTAAATTCATCAGCTTTATTTGAGATGTGCCAGTCAGTTGCATTCATGGCTTCAATATATTGTTCCCTGAAATAAAGTACCTTCAGTCACTTATGTCATTGTTTTATTTATGTACAAATTTGTTCTTGTGTTAAGCAGATGTAATACAGCATGGCAAGAATGATATTTAACTATAAAGTATACTAAGATCTTTTTTTTTATGTGTGTTAACTTTATTGGCTCACTTTATTCTTTTTTTAACTTTTATTTAATGAATATAAATTTTGAAAGTACAGCTTATGGATTACAATGGCTCCCCCCCCAAAACTTCCCTCCCACCCGCAACCCTCCCCTTTCCCACTCCCTCCCCCCTTCCATTCACATCAAGATTCATTTTCAATTATCTTTATATACAGAAGATCAGTTTAGCATACATTAAGTAAAGATTTCAACAGTTTGCTCCCACATAGAAACACAAAGTGAAAAATACTGATGAGTACTAGTTATAGCATTAAATCACAATGTACAGCACATTAAGGACAGAGATCCTGCATGAGGAGTAAGTGCACAGTGACTCCTGTTGTTGACTTAACAAATTGACACTCTTGTTTATGGCATCAGTAATCACTCTAGGCACTTGTCATGAGTTGCCAAGGCTATGGAAGCCTTTTGAGTTCACCAACTCTGATCATATTTAGACAAGGTCGTAGTCAAACCATTGACAAATGACATGACTGAATTTTTTAATTTTATCTCAAACTCAAAAGTAGTCACTTTTCACTGTGAGGTAATTTTTTTGAACTTGATTTGAAAAGATTCTACACAGTTTTAATGATGTAACTATCTTATTGCCTATTAATCAATCTTTACAATCTGTTTCAATTTGAATACATTGACATTTAAATATATTGTAAAGGGTTAATGTCTAGAATATATAAAGAACTCAAACCAACTCAAAAGAAAGAAAACAATCTGATTTAAAAATTGCCACAATTATATGAGAAAATGCTTGACATCACTAATCATCAGAAAAATGTAAATCAAACTTTCATGACATATTGTTTCACACTTTTATAGAATGGCTATTATCTAAAAGACAAAAGTATACATGTTGGCAAGAATGTACAAAAAAGGAAATCCTTATACACTGTTTATAGGAGTTCAAATTAGTATAGAGCCATTAGGGAGAAGAGCATCTAGATTTCTCAAAAATACATTATATGATTAAGCAATTTCACTTATTGGTATATATCCAAAGCATATAGAATCTGCATTCCCATATTCAGTGCAGCATCATCCAAAATAGCTAAAACATAAAATCAACCTTTGTGCACCAATGGATGAACAGGTAAATAAATGCACAATGGGAGTTAGAGTACGATGATGTTGATTTTGATATTCTGGTGATCTCTACACAGATACACTAAATTGAACAAAAATTTATGTACCGTGTCACTTTCACAAGAGCCAAGGACACAAGTTGAGAGACCACAGGGCCTGGTTTAGAACACTAAGCAATTAGATGGAGAATAGTAGGCAAAAATATGAGAGAGACATTGCTTGGAGAATGAAAAGAGAATAAAGTCCCAACTTAATATCCAGTTCCAAGTCTACTATGGTGAAATCTAGATTTTGACAGGGTCCCACAGGTGTGTATCCACAAGACAGCACATGGTCCCATGGCTGTGAGATAAGGCACAACACAGTATGGTCTGACTTAGGGTGGCCATGGGACTGCCTTCATCACCACCTCCAACTGTGGGGAGATAGCAAGGAGAAAGAATCCACCCAATAGGGAATAGGGCACTTAAGTGAGCACAGGACTGTGACTGATCAAGTATTCAAAAGATGACTTATGGACGTCTAAGGAGATACAAGGGAATATGGAGAGCCAAGTGAATAAAGCATACTATAAATGAGAAAGCCAGAAAGGAGCTAGAAATCTAAAAAAGAACCAAGTAAGTACAAAAATCCTCAACGAAATAACAGGAAATTGATTCCACCAACAAAAATCATCTACCTTGACCAAATAGGATTTAATGTCGAGGGGATTGTTCAACATCCTCAAGTCAACGAATGTGCTATCACTTCAACAGAATGCAGGAGAAATGATCTGATTATATAAATAGGTGAACAGAAAACATTTGATAAAATACAATATTCTTTCATGCTACAGACCTCAAATTACACGTAGCAGAAACAAACCTCAACACAATAAATGCAATTTATGCCAAGCCCAGAGCTAACAGCATTTTGAATGGAGAAAAGCAGAAGCATTTCTATTAAGATTTGGAACTAGACAAGGATGTCCATTTTTCTGAGAGCAGTATTTATTTATCTACTTTTTAATTTTATTTAAGGTATATAAATTTCATGTATTATCTATATACAGAATCAGGACAAAGTGATACTTTCCACCCTCCTCTCCCCCTCACCCATGCTCCCACCCTTCTTCCTCCTCTCTCTCCTTATTTTTTACAAAGATTTATTTTAGTTAATTTTATATCTGTAAGATCAACACTACGCTAAGTAAAGAGTTCAACAAATAGTAAGAAGAAAAAACATTGTTCCTCAATAGTCAAGATAAGGACTGTTCTGCAACATAGCTGTAGAACATTCGGTCAGAGATATTAGGCAACAGAAAAAAATAAAAGGTATATAAAATGGAAAAGAAGAAGTCAAATTCTCCATTCTTGCAGATTACAAGATTATATGTGTGTGCATATGCATGTACACACATGCTCACAAACACAAGAAATTATCAGAATGAAGAGATCAGGAAAGTGTAAGATAACAGTCAAGACACAAAAACCATTCACATATACTTAAAGAACTCAAAAGAACAAATCCATTCATGATAGCTACAAAAATATTAAGTACCTTGGGAAAAATTTAAGGATGTTAAAGACTTCTACAATGAAAATTATAAATATTAACAAAATAAATGAAAGACACAAAATGACAAAAAGTTCCCTTGTTCATGAATTAGGAAAATTAATATTATCACAATGTGTATATTACTCAAGGCAATTTACAGAGTCAATGCAATCCCCAATCAAAATAACAATGACATTCTTCACAGAACTGGAAAAAGTCCTAAAATGTGGGCGATCCCATGAGGCTGTCCGCCTAGCCCATGTGGTTAGCCTGACTAAGGCCCGTTTCCCCCACCCCCACCTTCTACCAATCAGGTAAAGTTCTCCTGGGTGTGGCCCAGGCCCACCTGGAAAGCTACCCTAGCTATGTGACCTTCCAGCTGATTGGAACAGCATATTGGCGCCAGTGTCGGTTCTGTCCTATAGAGTTAGTGTTGCCTTGAATTAGTTCCGCCCCCTCCTGCCTGCCCTTTAAAAGCATATGTAGCTGTGAATAAAGCAGACATGTTCACAGAAGCCTGTCCCTGGTGCTACTTGTGGAAGATCACGGTCGTCCCGCTCTCCTCGACAGTGCAGCCTTGCAGGCTGAGTCCACACTAAAATTCACAGGGAAACACAGACCATCCTGGATAGCCAAAGCAATATTAGACAATT